>NC_036649.1:3995885-4006809 GCF_002806865.2 Cucurbita pepo subsp. pepo | reverse complement strand
AGCCCAGCAAAAATTACGATAGGCAACAAAACATAACATGAACGTTACAACATAAATCACGATAACAACTTGAGACCAGCAAAAATCACGATAGGCAACAAGTAACAACTTGAGCCCAGATAGGCAACAAAACATAACATGAACGTTGTAACAACTTGAGCCCAGCAAAAACATAACATGAATGTTGTAACAACTTGAGCCCAGCAAAAACCACGATAGGCAACAAAACATAACATGAACGTTGTAACGTAATTCTTGTGACAACTTGAGCCCAGCAAAAATCACGATAGGCAACAAAACATAACATGAGTTACAATCTTGTAACAACTTGAGCCCAGCAAAAACCACGATAGCCAACAAAACATAACATGAACGTTACAACGTAATTCTTGTGACAACTTGAGCCCAGCAAAAACCACGATAGGCAACAGAACATAACATGAACGTTACAACGTAATTCTTGTGACAACTTGAGCCCAGCAAAAACCACGATAGGCAACAGAACATAACATGAACGTTACAACGTAATTCTTGTAACAACTTGAGCCCAGCAAAAACCACGATAGGCAACAGAACATAACATGAACGTTACAACGTAATTCTTGTGACAACTTGAGCCCTACAAAAACAACGATAGGTAACAAAACATAACATGAGTTACAATCTTGTAACAACTTGAGCCTAGCAAAAACCACGATAGGCAACAGAACATAACATGAACATTACAACGTAATTCTTGTAACAACTTGAGCCCAGCAAAAACAACGATAGGCAACAAAACATAACATGAACGTTACAACGTAATTCTTGTGACAACTTGAGCCCAGCAAAAACCACGATAGGCAACAGAACATAACATGAAGGTTACAACGTAATTCTTGTAACAACTTGAGCCCAGCAAAAACCACGATAGGCAACAGAACATAACATGAACATTACAACGTAATTCTTTTAACAACTTGAGCCCCGCAAAAACAACAATAGGCAACAAAACATAAAATGAACGTTACAACGTAATTCTTGTGACAACTTGAGCCCAGCAAAAACCACGATAGGCAACTGAACATAACATGAACGTTACAAACGTAATTCTTGTAACAACTTGAGCCCAGCAAAAACTACGATAGGCAACAAAACATAACATGAACGTTACAACGCAATTGTTGTAACAACTTGAGTCTAGCAAAAATAACAACTTGAGCCCAACAAAAACCTCAATAGGCAACAAAATATAACATGAATGTTACAACGTAATTTTTGTAACAACTTGAGCCTAACAAAAATAACAACTTAGGTGAGCAAAAACCACTATAGGCAACCAAAAATTAAAAAAAAAAATACTATTTTAAGTGAAAGATAACCCATTATTTTAGCTATATTAACATATTATATCTTTATTTTTCTAAAATTTATGCGAGATTGAACTATCAAAGATGATAATCGATAACTTGTTAATCTAGCTAAACATTAACTAATAAATTTAGCTAAACATTAACTCATAAAAGAATATAGAATATGATTAAAGTAAAAGTTTAGTATGACATGGTATGGAAATCATTTTTATAAAAGTATAGGATCAAACAATAAAATAAGTAATTTAGTTATCAAATATATTTTCAAAAAAAAAAAAAAAAAAAATTAATAATAATAAATAAAAAAATAAATAAAATAAATAAATAAATTTGCAAATAACTAGTGTGACCCTACTTATTCTCTTTATTCAACTTCAAATGTTCTATTTTTTCATTTTTTATTTGTTCATGAATAACTCAAGAACAAAATGAATTAATAAAGGCTTTTTTTTTATCTCGTAAAGGTCTATTTATGAACCAATTCATCCGTATTAGCTGCATTGTTCCTCAAGTAAATTCCATCATCTTTAGTCTTCCAGATACAAGTTCCTACATTTCCATCTCGACATCTATCACGAAGCCATGTGTGGTCATTCTTAGGCCAAAAGCATTCGAAAGAGACTATGCATCTGACCTATCCACTTTGCACCAAAACAGGGTTGTTCTCAAAAAATTAACTCTTAAAGTTAAATTGGTAATTATCTCCACGAATTAAGCAAATGATGAAGTTGTTGTAAATTGTCATAAGTTTTTTTATTTAATTTAGTTATTAACTCNAAAGATAGGCAACAAAACATAACATGAACGTTACAACGTAATTCTTGTGACAACTTGAGCCCAGCAAAAACCACGATAGGCAACAGAACATAACATGAAGGTTACAACGTAATTCTTGTAACAACTTGAGCCCAGCAAAAACCACGATAGGCAACAGAACATAACATGAACATTACAACGTAATTCTTGTAACAACTTGAGCCCAGCAAAAACAACGATAGGCAACAAAACATAACATGAACGTTACAACGTAATTCTTGTGACAACTTGAGCCCAGCAAAAACCACGATAGGCAACTGAACATAACATGAACGTTACAAACGTAATTCTTGTAACAACTTGAGCCCAGCAAAAACTACGATAGGCAACAAAACATAACATGAACGTTACAACGCAATTGTTGTAACAACTTGAGTCTAGCAAAAATAACAACTTGAGCCCAACAAAAACCTCAATAGGCAACAAAATATAACATGAATGTTACAACGTAATTTTTGTAACAACTTGAGCCTAACAAAAATAACAACTTAGGTGAGCAAAAACCACTATAGGCAACCAAAAATTAAAAAAAAAAATACTATTTTAAGTGAAAGATAACCCATTATTTTAGCTATATTAACATATTATATCTTTATTTTTCTAAAATTTATGCGAGATTGAACTATCAAAGATGATAATCGATAACTTGTTAATCTAGCTAAACATTAACTAATAAATTTAGCTAAACATTAACTCATAAAAGAATATAGAATATGATTAAAGTAAAAGTTTAGTATGACATGGTATGGAAATCATTTTTATAAAAGTATAGGATCAAACAATAAAATAAGTAATTTAGTTATCAAATATATTTTCAAAAAAAAAAAAAAAAAAAATTAATAATAATAAATAAAAAAATAAATAAAATAAATAAATAAATTTGCAAATAACTAGTGTGACCCTACTTATTCTCTTTATTCAACTTCAAATGTTCTATTTTTTCATTTTTTATTTGTTCATGAATAACTCAAGAACAAAATGAATTAATAAAGGCTTTTTTTTTATCTCGTAAAGGTCTATTTATGAACCAATTCATCCGTATTAGCTGCATTGTTCCTCAAGTAAATTCCATCATCTTTAGTCTTCCAGATACAAGTTCCTACATTTCCATCTCGACATCTATCACGAAGCCATGTGTGGTCATTCTTAGGCCAAAAGCATTCGAAAGAGACTATGCATCTGACCTATCCACTTTGCACCAAAACAGGGTTGTTCTCAAAAAATTAACTCTTAAAGTTAAATTGGTAATTATCTCCACGAATTAAGCAAATGATGAAGTTGTTGTAAATTGTCATAAGTTTTTTTATTTAATTTAGTTATTAACTCTCATCCAATATATAACCATTTTGGTTAAATAAAAATATTGGTTTGGTTATTTAATCTATAACCATTTTAATTAATATCTTATTTATTTGGGTTATTAATCCTCCTTTAATATATATATATAACATTCATATTCTACCTCAATTATCTCTCTATAAAGGGTTTGCCTAGGAGATTGAGTATATAGGAATTTGATTGAGTTTGTATGTCACATTGTATTTTGAGTGATATTTTGGAGAAACTTTTTGGTAAGAGACTTTGTAGTGTGAGAGTGAAGTATTCACTTGTAAACACTTTGATTATTAGTGATTGGTAGCTATACGTGGATGTAGAAAAATTTCTTGTCTTTGAACCACGTAAATCTTTGTCTCTTTGTTTAAATTTCATTCGTTGGTGTTGTGAGTACATTTGATCTTACTTCCGCTATTGGTACAACAATTGATATCATAGTTTTGTGGTTGTAGCATTTCGGCGCATAACAAGTGGTATCAGAGCTTTGAAGGTTGTGGTATTTGGGGTATTCTAAAAGTTTTGACCCTACCAACTACAAAACATGCTCACAATCGTGCTTATTTCTTGAAAATCAATTTTCAAGAATTGTATTTTTCTGCTCTCATCCAGATTACTTGTTACAAAATGGAAGAGTCATCTGATATTAAATTGGGGATTGAGAATTTTGAGTTCTAATCTTGAAGTAGAAAATTTTGATTGGAATCAATAATTTTGGTGTTTGGCAAGGTGAAGTTACTGATTTGCTAGCCATGCAAGACCTTGATGCTTCTCTAGTAGCGGAGATGCCTAAAAACATAATGAAAACATGACAGACGCATAATTATGTATGACTTAAATTTGATCTGTGTTATAACATCTATGAAGATGGAAAGCTCAAAGATTGGAATTGACAAGTTCGATCGATCCGATTTTGGTTTCTAGAAGATGCAGATGGAAGATTTTCTATACCAGAAAGATCTTCATGAATCCCTATTGGGGTAAAACCGATCATAACCACAAAGCAGTAAAAGCTCAATGATCGGCAGGCCTTAGGGTTGATTTAGTTGACACTATCCAAAAAATGTGGCGTTTAACATTATCAAGGAGAAGATAACATAAGTTCTATTGAAGGCGCTATTAAATAGATACGAAAAACGGTTGAGTATGAATAAGGTGTATTTGATTCGGAGATTATTCAATCTTTTGCATATCTCTTCCTTTTTCCTTTCTAAAGTTATCATGCTATCAATGTAGAATGAGTCAAAAATTGTGCTAGATTTCTTAGATTTCTTATTACCTTGATTTCTCTTGACTTGATTTCTTATTGTTTTTGGGGTTCTTGGATAATTAAGATCTAAATATCTTATTTTTCAACANTGAACATAACATGAACGTTACAAACGTAATTCTTGTAACAACTTGAGCCCAGCAAAAACTACGATNTGATCGAATTCTAAAAGTTTCTTAACATTTTTTCATTTGGTATCAAAGCTTTAGGTTCTAGGTAGGATACATATTTCAAATGATGATATTGNCAATTGTTGTAACAACTTGAGTCTAGCAAAAATAACAACTTGAGCCCAACAAAAACCTCAATAGGCAACAAAATATAACATGAATGTTACAACGTAATTTTTGTAACAACTTGAGCCTAACAAAAATAACAACTTAGGTGAGCAAAAACCACTATAGGCAACCAAAAATTAAAAAAAAAAATACTATTTTAAGTGAAAGATAACCCATTATTTTAGCTATATTAACATATTATATCTTTATTTTTCTAAAATTTATGCGAGATTGAACTATCAAAGATGATAATCGATAACTTGTTAATCTAGCTAAACATTAACTAATAAATTTAGCTAAACATTAACTCATAAAAGAATATAGAATATGATTAAAGTAAAAGTTTAGTATGACATGGTATGGAAATCATTTTTATAAAAGTATAGGATCAAACAATAAAATAAGTAATTTAGTTATCAAATATATTTTCGCAAAAAAAAAAAAAAAAATTAATAATAATAAATAAAAAAATAAATAAAATAAATAAATAAATTTGCAAATAACTAGTGTGACCCTACTTATTCTCTTTATTCAACTTCAAATGTTCTATTTTTTCATTTTTTATTTGTTCATGAATAACTCAAGAACAAAATGAATTAATAAAGGCTTTTTTTTTATCTCGTAAAGGTCTATTTATGAACCAATTCATCCGTATTAGCTGCATTGTTCCTCAAGTAAATTCCATCATCTTTAGTCTTCCAGATACAAGTTCCTACATTTCCATCTCGACATCTATCACGAAGCCATGTGTGGTCATTCTTAGGCCAAAAGCATTCGAAAGAGACTATGCATCTGACCTATCCACTTTGCACCAAAACAGGGTTGTTCTCAAAAAATTAACTCTTAAAGTTAAATTGGTAATTATCTCCACGAATTAAGCAAATGATGAAGTTGTTGTAAATTGTCATAAGTTTTTTTATTTAATTTAGTTATTAACTCTCATCCAATATATAACCATTTTGGTTAAATAAAAATATTGGTTTGGTTATTTAATCTATAACCATTTTAATTAATATCTTATTTATTTGGGTTATTAATCCTCCTTTAATATATATATATAACATTCATATTCTACCTCAATTATCTCTCTATAAAGGGTTTGCCTAGGAGATTGAGTATATAGGAATTTGATTGAGTTTGTATGTCACATTGTATTTTGAGTGATATTTTGGAGAAACTTTTTGGTAAGAGACTTTGTAGTGTGAGAGTGAAGTATTCACTTGTAAACACTTTGATTATTAGTGATTGGTAGCTATACGTGGATGTAGAAAAATTTCTTGTCTTTGAACCACGTAAATCTTTGTCTCTTTGTTTAAATTTCATTCGTTGGTGTTGTGAGTACATTTGATCTTACTTCCGCTATTGGTACAACAATTGATATCATAGTTTTGTGGTTGTAGCATTTCGGCGCATAACAAGTGGTATCAGAGCTTTGAAGGTTGTGGTATTTGGGGTATTCTAAAAGTTTTGACCCTACCAACTACAAAACATGCTCACAATCGTGCTTATTTCTTGAAAATCAATTTTCAAGAATTGTATTTTTCTGCTCTCATCCAGATTACTTGTTACAAAATGGAAGAGTCATCTGATATTAAATTGGGGATTGAGAATTTTGAGTTCTAATCTTGAAGTAGAAAATTTTGATTGGAATCAATAATTTTGGTGTTTGGCAAGGTGAAGTTACTGATTTGCTAGCCATGCAAGACCTTGATGCTTCTCTAGTAGCGGAGATGCCTAAAAACATAATGAAAACATGACAGACGCATAATTATGTATGACTTAAATTTGATCTGTGTTATAACATCTATGAAGATGGAAAGCTCAAAGATTGGAATTGACAAGTTCGATCGATCCGATTTTGGTTTCTAGAAGATGCAGATGGAAGATTTTCTATACCAGAAAGATCTTCATGAATCCCTATTGGGGTAAAACCGATCATAACCACAAAGCAGTAAAAGCTCAATGATCGGCAGGCCTTAGGGTTGATTTAGTTGACACTATCCAAAAAATGTGGCGTTTAACATTATCAAGGAGAAGATAACATAAGTTCTATTGAAGGCGCTATTAAATAGATACGAAAAACGGTTGAGTATGAATAAGGTGTATTTGATTCGGAGATTATTCAATCTTTTGCATATCTCTTCCTTTTTCCTTTCTAAAGTTATCATGCTATCAATGTAGAATGAGTCAAAAATTGTGCTAGATTTCTTAGATTTCTTATTACCTTGATTTCTCTTGACTTGATTTCTTATTGTTTTTGGGGTTCTTGGATAATTAAGATCTAAATATCTTATTTTTCAACAATGTTTGATCGAATTCTAAAAGTTTCTTAACATTTTTTCATTTGGTATCAAAGCTTTAGGTTCTAGGTAGGATACATATTTCAAATGATGATATTGTTACTGAAGACGTGAAAACCAGCAAACACAGTATACAAAGTATATGTTGCTCAATGGCCATTAGAGATAAAAAGTGAAGAAAATGAAAAATAAAAAGAAATATTTGACGCGGGTAGAGAGACTAAAAAGAAAGATGATTCTAGTTTTTTAGGAGAACAATGTTTTGTATACAAAAGGTACATATACAAAAACTTGGAAGTAAAAGAACTTTCTTTCTAAGGGGAGCACTCAAACTAAGTGTATCTACCTTTTCGATTGAATTCTTGCAGAAAATTAAAATGCTTATTATAAAGCAAGTTTGAATAATTAATTTCAACTCCTGCCAATATCTAACTCATGGAAAAAATAAGACCAATGGGCTGCACAGGAAGCTGCACTCCCATTTCACTTTTACATCCATGCATGACCTAAAGATAAAAGTGAAGGCCTCGACAAGATTAAAACCACGAAATGAAAATAATTTTAAGTTTGCATTACAAGGAAATCAATAGGATTCGAGGACGAATCCTCTTAAAGAAGGGGAGAATGAACGAATAAGGTGTCTTAATTATGCCAGAAAAACTTCTTGGTGGATAATAAGATTGTAGGGTACGTNTATTCTCTTTATTCAACTTCAAATGTTCTATTTTTTCATTTTTTATTTGTTCATGAATAACTCAAGAACAAAATGAATTAATAAAGGCTTTTTTTTTATCTCGTAAAGGTCTATTTATGAACCAATTCATCCGTATTAGCTGCATTGTTCCTCAAGTAAATTCCATCATCTTTAGTCTTCCAGATACAAGTTCCTACATTTCCATCTCGACATCTATCACGAAGCCATGTGTGGTCATTCTTAGGCCAAAAGCATTCGAAAGAGACTATGCATCTGACCTATCCACTTTGCACCAAAACAGGGTTGTTCTCAAAAAATTAACTCTTAAAGTTAAATTGGTAATTATCTCCACGAATTAAGCAAATGATGAAGTTGTTGTAAATTGTCATAAGTTTTTTTATTTAATTTAGTTATTAACTCTCATCCAATATATAACCATTTTGGTTAAATAAAAATATTGGTTTGGTTATTTAATCTATAACCATTTTAATTAATATCTTATTTATTTGGGTTATTAATCCTCCTTTAATATATATATATAACATTCATATTCTACCTCAATTATCTCTCTATAAAGGGTTTGCCTAGGAGATTGAGTATATAGGAATTTGATTGAGTTTGTATGTCACATTGTATTTTGAGTGATATTTTGGAGAAACTTTTTGGTAAGAGACTTTGTAGTGTGAGAGTGAAGTATTCACTTGTAAACACTTTGATTATTAGTGATTGGTAGCTATACGTGGATGTAGAAAAATTTCTTGTCTTTGAACCACGTAAATCTTTGTCTCTTTGTTTAAATTTCATTCGTTGGTGTTGTGAGTACATTTGATCTTACTTCCGCTATTGGTACAACAATTGATATCATAGTTTTGTGGTTGTAGCATTTCGGCGCATAACAAGTGGTATCAGAGCTTTGAAGGTTGTGGTATTTGGGGTATTCTAAAAGTTTTGACCCTACCAACTACAAAACATGCTCACAATCGTGCTTATTTCTTGAAAATCAATTTTCAAGAATTGTATTTTTCTGCTCTCATCCAGATTACTTGTTACAAAATGGAAGAGTCATCTGATATTAAATTGGGGATTGAGAATTTTGAGTTCTAATCTTGAAGTAGAAAATTTTGATTGGAATCAATAATTTTGGTGTTTGGCAAGGTGAAGTTACTGATTTGCTAGCCATGCAAGACCTTGATGCTTCTCTAGTAGCGGAGATGCCTAAAAACATAATGAAAACATGACAGACGCATAATTATGTATGACTTAAATTTGATCTGTGTTATAACATCTATGAAGATGGAAAGCTCAAAGATTGGAATTGACAAGTTCGATCGATCCGATTTTGGTTTCTAGAAGATGCAGATGGAAGATTTTCTATACCAGAAAGATCTTCATGAATCCCTATTGGGGTAAAACCGATCATAACCACAAAGCAGTAAAAGCTCAATGATCGGCAGGCCTTAGGGTTGATTTAGTTGACACTATCCAAAAAATGTGGCGTTTAACATTATCAAGGAGAAGATAACATAAGTTCTATTGAAGGCGCTATTAAATAGATACGAAAAACGGTTGAGTATGAATAAGGTGTATTTGATTCGGAGATTATTCAATCTTTTGCATATCTCTTCCTTTTTCCTTTCTAAAGTTATCATGCTATCAATGTAGAATGAGTCAAAAATTGTGCTAGATTTCTTAGATTTCTTATTACCTTGATTTCTCTTGACTTGATTTCTTATTGTTTTTGGGGTTCTTGGATAATTAAGATCTAAATATCTTATTTTTCAACAATGTTTGATCGAATTCTAAAAGTTTCTTAACATTTTTTCATTTGGTATCAAAGCTTTAGGTTCTAGGTAGGATACATATTTCAAATGATGATATTGTTACTGAAGACGTGAAAACCAGCAAACACAGTATACAAAGTATATGTTGCTCAATGGCCATTAGAGATAAAAAGTGAAGAAAATGAAAAATAAAAAGAAATATTTGACGCGGGTAGAGAGACTAAAAAGAAAGATGATTCTAGTTTTTTAGGAGAACAATGTTTTGTATACAAAAGGTACATATACAAAAACTTGGAAGTAAAAGAACTTTCTTTCTAAGGGGAGCACTCAAACTAAGTGTATCTACCTTTTCGATTGAATTCTTGCAGAAAATTAAAATGCTTATTATAAAGCAAGTTTGAATAATTAATTTCAACTCCTGCCAATATCTAACTCATGGAAAAAATAAGACCAATGGGCTGCACAGGAAGCTGCACTCCCATTTCACTTTTACATCCATGCATGACCTAAAGATAAAAGTGAAGGCCTCGACAAGATTAAAACCACGAAATGAAAATAATTTTAAGTTTGCATTACAAGGAAATCAATAGGATTCGAGGACGAATCCTCTTAAAGAAGGGGAGAATGAACGAATAAGGTGTCTTAATTATGCCAGAAAAACTTCTTGGTGGATAATAAGATTGTAGGGTACGTGTTTGAATTTAGAGATGTTTTATAGTATTTTTTTCACTTTAGAATATTATATTAAAATTTTAAGTTAAAATTAATTAATGGTCGTTATGGTATTGAAGGACAAGACATTTACAACATTTCAATAGACTATATATTACTTAGGTTTATTTTCAACATTTAAAATAGTCATTCATGTTATTAGTATGGTACAAAGATTTTAGATATTATAATGAAAGTTGAATAGTATGCTTCTTAACCAATGAACTTATTATTTTGCATTTCTTGTGTTTAGATTTACGTGCTAGAGTGATGCAAGTAGTATTGACCAAGTTATTTTGTGAAGCGATTCGAATCGTGAGTTTATCAATGGTTTTTTTTTTTTTTTTTTTTTTTTTTTTTTTTTTTTTTTTTTTTTTTTTTTTTTTTTTT
>NC_036649.1:3989195-3995161 GCF_002806865.2 Cucurbita pepo subsp. pepo | reverse complement strand
TACAATAATTGGTATCATAGTTTTATGGTTGTAGTATTTCCGCACACAACAAGGGGTATCAGAGATTTGAAGGTTGTATCATTTTTTTGTACAAGTGGTATCAAAGCGTGGTGTTCGTATTTGGAGTATTCTAAAAGTTTTGACCCCATCAACCACGAAACGTGCTCACAATCGTGCTTATCTTCTTGAAAATCAATTTTTAAGAATTGTGTTTTTCTACTACAATAATTGGTATCATAGTTTTATGGTTGTAGTATTTCCGCACACAACAAGGGGTATCAGAGATTTGAAGGTTGTATCATTTTTTTGTACAAGTGGTATCAAAGCGTGGTGTTCGTATTTGGAGTATTCTAAAAGTTTTGACCCCATCAACCACGAAACGTGCTCACAATCGTGCTTATCTTCTTGAAAATCAATTTTTAAGAATTGTGTTTTTCTACTTTCATCCAAATTACTTGTTACAAATGGCGGAGTCATCTGATATTAAATCAAAACGTGGATCGAGAATTTTGAGTTCTAATCTTGAAGTAGAAAAATTTGATGGAATCAATCATTTTGGTGTTTGGCAAGGCGAAGTTACTCATTTGCTTGTGCATCATATAAATGAATTCAATTTGATTTTAAGTCAACTGAATTCGATGAAAATTAATTTTTGAAGATGAAATTAAAGAACTGACTTTGATGTATTCTTTACCTGAGTTTTGGGATACTATTGTTGTCTTGAACAACAGTTCCCAAATCTCTCATAAGTTGGAGTTTGATTAAATTTGAGATTTAGTTCTCAGCGAAAGTGTTCGAAAACAGAAAATTGGAGATTCTTCAGGTTGATTAAATTTGAGATTTGGTTCTCAGCGAAAGTATTCCAAAATAGAAAATTGGAGATTCTTAAGGCAATGCTCTTATTGTTGATGAGAGGGGAAAAAGTAAATGAAAGAGCCCAAACAAACAGGGACCATGAAAATCATAGAACCAAGGAAAATCTCCGAACATACCAAACGTAACGTGTTGCAATGGTAGAGAAAAAAGGTATTTTTGAAAAAATTGTAAAAAATTGAAGAATAAGCAGAATCACAAATTTGGAGGGTACAATGACTCTATATGTTCAGCAGAAGATACTGAGAATGCTCTAATTCTTATTGTGGACAGCCCGATTCAATTTTGGATTTTGGATTTAGGCAGATCATGTCATTCCTCTCTAAGTAAGAAATTGTTTCAAAAACCTTGATGATTGAAATGAATGGAGATGTCTGTATATGTAACGCCAAAGGAAAAAAAAAAAAACGGGGAGGGGGGCTAAGTCAACTGAGGGGCAAAAATGTCATTTTGCCCCTCCAACCTTGCAAAAGAAAAAGAGAGTTAGAGAGAAATTTGAGAGGAGTCAGCCGTGAAGTTTAACGGACCACCGTCGGAATCCACCTTCAGACGAGACTTGTACAAGGATTGAGAGGTTAGTGAAGCCGACGCTCCGTCAAGACCCAAGAACATTTCACGAGGTAAGGTTCTGAACGACATTTCTCAGATTTGAGCTTTTCCCATGTGAATCGAGTCTTAAAATGCTGAAATATTCACCTAGGAACAACTCTACGCACGATCTGTGAAGAAGTTTGGCCAAGACCTCAACCCGAAGGCGGAGATCCGAGAATCGTTCGAGAACGATGAGCGAACTTCCGATGCTCTTAACTCGTCCAGTAGTCAAGCAAAAATTACAAAAAAGTACTAGGACGTAGCCCGTAACTGTTGGGTTTTATGTCCTATAACTCATAGTTTGTAAACAAAAATATATTCTATTTTCAATAAAGTTATTATTGTTGTTTATTCAGTAAAGATTGTTATTGAATAAAGTGAATTTTACGATCATTAATCTAAATCCAATAAACTAAGAAAACTCTGGCTATAGTATGATTACTTGAACTATATGTAGAGACATAAGAGTGGATCAAGTTCAAGTATATAGTCAAAATGATCTATAGTATAAGGATAAGGCTGAGTACCTTATTCTGGGGACACTATGGATGCGGCCCACTTTTGTATATGATATAAACAATGCGATCACTAAATTGTGCATGTGGAGACATGTGAGTGGGGGCGTCCTATGCAATGAGTATTGCATAAGATCGGACCATGAAGAAAACCACTCTCACTTTATAAAGTCGTTTACTGTTGAGACTGATTTTCTTTTCATTCGATAACCTAGGTAACTCGGTTTTAATCCTGAGCTAACCATGAACTCCTGTTTATTCGGAATTATCCTTAGATTTGCATGGGTGAGAGTGGCTCTAGTTCGCCGACTCAACAGGCCTCCCATTTCAGGGGTAAGACTGGGTGAATGGCTGGGGACGTGGGGTGCAAGACGGAATTCACTCCTACCCACTTTTAGGGATAGAAGAAAGGTAGTTCCCTTAAGCACTGACTCCAGGTCTTGAACAAGGGGCCCCACCCTCTCATTGGCCTGAGAGGGATTCGGTTTAAGTTGGACCACGAATCCCAATTGTTCATTAGAGGATAAGTGAGACATAAGGAACAAGAAGTAACTTCAGGGGTAAAACGGTAAATTGACCCAGCTCTAGTTACGAACAACCTGTGAAGGATCGACTTACTAATCATGGTTATATCAGATGGACAGAAATATATCTATAGTGAGGGGAGTGCAACTACTAGGCTATAGTGGAGTGTCCTAGTAGTTAACGAATGTTGGTTAACAAGGTTAATGAGTTTAACCGGTTAATCTTGGATCGTATGAGCCAATGATCTATAGGTCCATTAAGTCCCTCTGCTAGCTCATATCGGACTAAACCATAGAACAGTGTGACGAGTGAGTTCGAAGTGTTCGAATTCAAATTAGGGAATATGCGCTACATATATACGATATATTTAACCGCATTTTTGTTTTATTTACGAATTAAACAAAAAGAGAGAATCTGAGATATTTAAATAAGATTTAAATATTTTAATCAAATATGTGTCGGAATTGATTGGGATTGACATTTGCATTAATATTAAATATTAATTAAATAGTTTAATTAATCATTTAATATTACTTTAATTTGAAATTAATTATTCAAATTCATTGTCGAATTAAAATGAAGAAAGTCAAAATGTTGACTTCACTTAATGGAAAAATCCATGTTCGAGTTAATGGAATTTTGAGGTGTCAAAATTTGGTGAACTCAAACTTGCATGCTTGCCACCTAATCCCAAACATTTGAGTGGAATATTGAGTGTTGGTGATCTCAAATTTACATGAACATGCAAACATAACTCTATAAACAGAGTGATCAAGGTACATGGAACTTCTCCCTTCGAAAAACCTTGAGAAAAACTCTCACAAACTCTCTCTTCATATATACTAAATCCCTCCCAAGTNATCCCGTTTTAAGGCCGAAGAATAATGGAGAAGACACTAGTGGTGGTTCGAAACCAATTCGTGAGGAAAAAGGAATTTGAACTACAAAAGGTTAGTACTCAAACAGCTTGAGTTTTAATACTTATGAACAAGCTAGTTATTTACTTCCGCATGTGTTATATTAACACCATCAATAACTTGTCGAGCTGGCTTGTATCGGAAAGTAGCACGCCCCAACCTTGGGTGATCTCATGGCATGTGCGATAGGTTCGCCAGTTCACTCCTCGATGGACGACTAGTAGGCTGGCACTCACCATGTTCCTCACCTGGAACAAAGTTATATGTCGTAGCGCCTCAACCTTAGACGTCGGATACTGCTACGAAGGTTAAATCTTCTGCCCAGGTGTGTGTACCAAGACTATTGAAACTCTAGAGCCTATAGAGTAAGTTGGTGGTTCCCTACTATGACATGGATGCGATAAGAGCCTATAAGTATGTTGCTTACTGAATATATTTATACTCATTCTTATTTACATTTCTTTTTCAGGTCCGTGAAGCAACCGATCGTGGCGATAGGGTTCTCGGGAGCTTAGAAGTCATAGAGGAATTGTCGACTTGAGGCATTTTTTTAGACTACGTACATATAGTTGTCACTTGTTGGGATTTATGCCCTAAAGCCTCCTAATTAATTATTTAGTTTTTAACAATAATTTTTATTACTTTATTTGTAATTTAATTGTTATCCATGGTATGTGAATCCAAGGTTATTAATGTAATCTTGAACAGTATTTGATTGACATACAAGAGGATCGTGTTCAAGTAATAACCTAAAGAGTCTATAGTATATGGATAAAGTTGGATGCCTTATGCCCGACTCGCTACGGTGAAATATGTCCCTGCCTGGGTAAGCCAGTCAGGAAACCGAGTTTACGAGGGGTGAAACAGCTCAACCGAGAGGGAGAGGGGAAGGGTGGAGAAAGAGAAGAAGTAGTTCAACCTTTGTTTACAGTCGAGTAAAAGAGTGAAAGAAAGGAGTTCACTCGAATGAATCTTGAGTTGAGTCTTTGTTTACTGTTCCTTCCTCATTACCACCTTCAATAACAGATGGGAAAATCAGTTAAGTCTCATGAGTTCGTTGAATACCGTTGATTATAACAATTCTTTAGTTCGTAGGGAAGTTGGCAGGCAAAGCTACAAGGATCTCGTGCGGCTTTCTTTGTGCTTGACCGACCTTGTGAAAGAGTGAAAGAAGGTTCCTTCAGTAGTTCATGAGTTTACCTCTATAAAGAAGGAGTCGGAGTAAAGAGTTGTTCCTGAATAATGGGGTTCCGGGAGAGGAGGTAGGAGTATTGATTGCTCTTTTACAATTCTCATGAATCTTGAGGATTTCATTCCTGTTCCGGAGTCAGTCTCCAGGGGTTCGCTTTGTTTGGGATGAACTCGCAAAGACTCGACCCGGGACTTCCCTCGTAGAGTGGCGTCTTTTATAAGACGGTCACTATACTGGGGGGGTGAGACATGACGCCCTAGCCCTCGTCTGACTAAGAGTTTGAATTGCGTAAAGGAGACTCCTTCCTATTCATATTATCTAGAAAACTAGTATTCTATATGTATGGTCAGGAGAAGGTCTTAAATCAGACTGCATGGAAGGAATAAATGCCTTATTTATTATTCCCCAAATTTCGGTATTGATTAAGGTGAAGTTCGGTAAAAACCCCTGCCTCAGACCATTGAATGTTCTTGCCATAGTTAATGTATCGTCTCTTGTCTCCATGAGGGCTGGTGTTCTCTAATACTAGCAGCTCTCAGGTCTACGTTCCGATTCTTTCATTCTCAAATGAAACATTCATTCTCTTTTTCCTCTACAACTTGGTAAACTCCTGACCGATGAACCTATTCATTCTGTCTTCCTAGTAAACGAAGAAGAAACCGAACTCTTTCACCTCTCCTCTTATTACCATCTGTTATTGTTAAGGGGTGAGTTATTCAACCGCAACGCGCCTATCGCCCCGGCACGACACTATAATAGAAAATGGGGGAATTAGAGAGCGAGACTCAAAAGAAGAGGCAATCGGAAAGGGGCGAAGCTGTGAGACCGAGTGGAATGACTCCGACCCAAAGGTTAGCGAATCCTGTGCTGCGAGCAAGTTGGCAGCGAGTGCAAGAAGCTGAACCAGACGAAGGGATAGAAAGTGTGGCTGGTACAGAAGAAGCGGGAACCATGATTCTCTGACGTTTACAACCCCACGACACAGGAACGAGATTCTCTAAAAAGCCAACTATTTTATGGTCTGTTCTATTTTCTTGACTCGGTAAAGGAGGTTGTCACCACCTTTTGCCTAATAAATAACGGTTCAATACACCACAACCGAAAGAGAAGGACTCGTCGCTTTGACTCTATAACCTGTGATGGAACTCGGTGTTGGATCGGTATGGCAACCCTAGAGGGGGGGTGAATAGGGTTTTAACGATAAAAGTGTTTAAGTGTGATTAATTTTTCTAATGATGAAACTTTTTACAAATAAGTAGAAGATGATAATTACTATAACAAAGTAATTCAAGTCAAAACAATAATCAAGTAGAACATGCAATAAATCACAATAATAATTTTGAAATTAAATAG
>NC_036649.1:3984281-3985317 GCF_002806865.2 Cucurbita pepo subsp. pepo | reverse complement strand
AAAAAAACAAGACTTGGAACAATTTTATTATATAAGGTGGTGGTAATAAAAACATTAGGTTGTTCACGACACAAAAGAATGAATAGAGGCGGTCTTCTTTTTTAATTAAGGTTGTCTATTATATTTGAAGTTCTATGGCAATGAACAATACATTGGACAACATAAGAAGAGGAGCATATTTTGGGGTTCGGTCTTCCTGAAATGATAGGTTTCACATTCGTGCATTGGGAGGAAATAGGACCTTTTATTCCATTGTAAGTGAGGTCAATGTTGCTTACTTTTACATCGTCACATGGTAAGTGACGGCTGCAAATAAGTTTGATTGCCAGCAGAGTTGCAGAACTTCCTCTCATGTTCTTGAAGCTCATTGTACTAATCTTAATATTTGAAGGAATCTGAAAATTAAAATGAGACAACAAATGGTTTATTTGTGAAGTTATAATGAAAAAATGAATCAAAGGTTCGAGAATGCGATCCATACTTGCCGATTGCACTGATTCCACAGACAATACTTTTGGTCTATTGGAATAGGGTTGCTAACATTGACCATTATAATGTCCAAAAAGTGCATATTGGTGGCGGTGCCGCTAGCAGCAGAAGCTGGCCACGTTTTGATCCTAACACCATTAGTGGTGTTAATTAACGTGCAGTTCTTTACGATGACACCTTCAACAGGTTCTTCGTTAGTGTATCTTCCAAGACTTCCGATGCTTATTCCATGTCCTGGTCCGCACGTTACGTTGGTGACTTCAATTAGTTTGCTTCCATCTCCAAGAGAAATGCAATCATCTCCCGTTGCAATTTTGGACTTTGTGATTGTGATCATATTTGATCGACAGATGTGTATTCCATCAGTGTTGGGACTGTTTTCTGGTGCCATTATATTGATATTATGGAATGTGAGGTTGTTGCAGCTGAGAATGTTGATATGGAAGTTCTTGCTATCAAGTGATGTTATTCTCTTAACGGTTGAATTGGTGATGAAGTTGAACCTCAAACTCTAAACATTTTGTATAATCAAATAATATTTTGTGAG
>NC_036649.1:3978574-3979725 GCF_002806865.2 Cucurbita pepo subsp. pepo | reverse complement strand
ATCTTCATTAATATTCACAATGTTTAAATAGGATACAAGCTACCGACGAATACCTAAAATTAAGGGAAAATATTAACTAACTAAATCTTGAGAGTCAAATAAAATATACTACTAATCAAATCATAAAGTAAAAAAAATATTAATTAAGAATGTATAAGATATATTCCAACACTAATTATTATAATATATTCTCCTAATATTATATCTTAATACTCCCCCTCAAGTTGGAGAGTGTCTGTCAATCACACCGAACTTGTCTTTCAAAAATTCGAACTGATGTCTTCCCAATGTTTTAGTGAAAATATCTACAAATTACATTCTNTTTTCTCGAACTAGATGACAATCTATTTCTATGTGTTTCGTACTTTCATGAATAACATGGTTTGATGATACTCAGCTTCTGCTGATGATCTGGACACATTGATTTGTTTTTTAGACTTCCAATGAATAATTGAATTTCCAAGGAAAATGCATAACCAAGAAATTGATCATCTGGAAGTTCGACAACTGCCCCAGTCTGAATCACAATATGCTTGTAATCTTAACTTGTTTTCAGATGGTAGTACAAGTTCTTGACTAGGAGTACCTTTGAGGTATCTCAGAACTCGAAGTGCTACCTCCCAATGTGGTTTTCTTGGTTCATGCATAAATTGACTAAGTATACGAACTGAATACACTATGTCAGGCCTAGCAACTGATAAATATGTTAATCTGCCAATCAACCGTTTGTATTTACTTGGATCATTCAACTTCTCCCCTTTTGTTAAAGAAAGTTTCAGATTTTGCTCCATAGGAAATCTTTCTGGACGTGCTCCTGTTAGACCTGTGTCTTGAAAAATGTCTAGAGCATACTTCCTTTCGGAGATAAAATTTTCTTTTCTAGACCTAGAAAATTCAATGCCTAGAAAATATTTCAAATTCCCTAAATCTTTGATAAGGAATTTCTCGAGTAAACTAGTCTTGAGATGTTGAATTTCTTTGAGACCGAGTATGATTACGTTCCAAGGCTGCAATTTCATCATTCATAGCCTGCTGCCATAATGGGTCGCCAACTGCCTCATCATAGGTTTTAGGTTCTGTCTGGACTATAATAAGAGCTAGAAAACCACGTTGAGTAGGAGAAAAACGAGAGAATGAAAAGTAATCATGAA
>NC_036649.1:3971760-3976570 GCF_002806865.2 Cucurbita pepo subsp. pepo | reverse complement strand
CCGTAACATGATCTAGAATTTTGCCTAAGAAATCATATTGATCCGATCTACAGATTGAAAGATATGAAAATCGGAAAAGGGGACTGTGTTACGGATTACATCTCGAGAAAATTCTCGAAACCGAGTACATCTTAGGAGGCATGAAATGGATTACATCTCCAGAAAAAAAAAAAGAAAAAAAAAAAAGAAACAAGAACCTCTTAAACCGATTTATGTAATGTTCCATGAACAAGATTTGAACCAAATTTTTTAGTATGAATTTGACACCCAATGGCTCTAGCATTTTCCTGACATCTTTTGCAATATGACCACATTATTTACTCCTCATGAAGTGTTTCTAAGCAGGGAGATTATTCTTACCGATCAACATGAGTTGTTTTTAGCATATTTTGTCTTTACCCACATGTTTGTTAAGAAAATTTCAAGAGGTAGCCAAACATAATATTGTTCGAAACTAAACACGTTTAACTTTTGAGTCTTATGCTTGAAGCACCAAAGTAGGCAACATGATTTTGAGAGATAGTTTTCACTCCTAGGAGCAATTCAAAATAAGTTACTAATGTGACCATATCATTGAAGATGCAAGAAATTGTGGGGGCCATCAGATGCCAAATTTGGATTCCCAAGGTCCAAATTTTAGGTATGAGATTACATCTTAGGAGGCATGTGAGTAAGGAAAAAGCATGCTACAAAAAATGGTGTTGGTTTGTGTGGATAGTTTTCACTCTTATAAGCAATTCAAGATAAGTTGGTAATGTAGGTATGTCATGGTAGATGCAGGGGAACGTCAAGGGTATCAGTTGCTAGTTGCTGAATCCAAATTTGAAATCGTGGTCCAAATCTTAGCAGGGGCATTTGCCATTTCCAAATGGCTTATTTCCTTTTTTTTTTTTTCTTTTTCTTAAGATTTTATTCTAAACAATAAAATCAAAAGATTTAATTATGTAGTAAGGGTTGTTTGAGTTGAATAAATTTATGATCCAATTAATTGCGTTAGGTCTAAAAATATCTCAACTCGACCCAGCTAAACTCACGAACAACAAATATCTTAAGACTTGAAAACACGAAACATAGCATCATCGATCAAGACCAAATTCTGTTTTTATTTTCTCTCTTTTGTGATTTCTGTTATTTTTTGGCCTTATTTACCATGGATTTGGGCAAATTTTGATGAGTTCTGGTACATTAAACTCCTAGAACATTTAGCTACTTTTGATATTTAATTTTTATAGGACTATCGACATTTTTCCTATAACTAAACTTGGTCGGGATAAATAGGTAGATAATTCGATATTAAATGTAAATTCCTAAAATACATATTAATACTTGTCACTTAATTTTATAATCTGAAAGCTAAATTTTAACAAGTCATATCCAAAAGTTGCAACCAAAATTACAAGATTGACGAAAAAGATAGATTTAAGGACACGACTTGTTGGATTAGTCACCTCAAATTTTAATTCTTCTTTAACAATAATGATGGATCTGTGCAATATGGGAAGTAGTTAGGAGATTCAATCTAACTCATCCATTCTGTCTAAAAGATTTCTAATGGTAATTGATTTGTTTAGGGTAACTAATTGAAAGAGGAGTTAGATATTTTTGTTGGTTAAAGATTCTTTTCTTGAGTAATGGATTAGTTTTTTTTTTAATAATGGTTGTTACAATTACATTGTCTTATTTAGAATTCAAAACTAGAAGGAAAAAAACAAGACTTGGAACAATTTTATTATATAAGGTGGAGGTACTAAAAACATTAGGTTGTTCACGACACAAAGTCTCCTTCAAACAGTCGACCATCTTATTTATTTCGAAAAGTACAACAAAAGAAACTCAAAAGAATGAGAGTCAAATGGATAGAGGCGGTCTTCTTTTTTAATTAAGGTTGTCTATTATATTTGAAGTTCTATGGCAATGAACAATCCATTGGACAACATAAGGAGAGGAGCATATCTTGGGGTTCGGTCTTCCTGAAATGATAGGTTTCACATTCGTGCATTGGGAGGAAATAGGACCTTTTATTCCATTGTAAGTGAGGTCAATGTTGCTTACTTTTACATCGTCACATGGTAAGTGACGGCTGCAAATAAGTTTGATTGCCAGCAGAGTTGCAGAACTTCCTCTAATGTTCTTGAAGCTCACTGTACTAATCTTAATTTTTGAAGGAATCTGAAAATTAAAATGAGACAACAAATGGTTTATTTGTTAAGTTATAATGAAAAAATGAATGAAAGGTTCGAGAATGCGATCCATACCTGCCGATTGCACTGATTCCACGGACAATACTCTTGGTCTATTAGAATAGGGTTGCTAACATTGACCATTATAATGTCCAAAAAGTGCATATTGGTGGCGGTGCTGCTAGCAGCAGAAGCTGGCCACGTTTTGATCCTAACACCATTAGTGGTGTTAATTAACGTGCAGTTCTTTACGATGACACCTTCAACAAGTTCTTCGTTAGTGTATCTTCCAAGACTTCCGATGCTTATTCCATGTCCTGGTCTGCACGTCACGTTGGTGACTTCAATTAGTTTGCTTCCATCTCCAAGAGAAATGCAATCATCTCCAGTTGCAATTTTGGACTTTGTGATTGTGATCTTATTGGATGGACCGATGTGTATTCCATCAGAGTTTGGACTGTTTTCTGGTGCCATTATATTGATATTATGGAATCTGAGGTTGTTGCAGCTGAGGACGTTGATATGGAAGTTCTTGCTATCAAGTGATGTTATTCTCTTAACGGTTGAATTGGTGATGAAGTTGAACCTCAAACTCTAAACATTTTGTATAATCAAATAATATTTTGTGAGAGTCGGTAATGAAGCTAAAAATTTGAACAGAACCCAATAAAATTGAAAACTAAAAAAAAATTCACTTCTTCACTTGATTGTTTAAAGATTATCCTCTAGAAAATGAAGAACATTTACCAAATCGTAAATGTCAGAACATTAGAGAAGACATGTAAGAGGCCCTTTCAAAAACAACAAGATGCATGAGATTGAGAAGGAAAGCTAAAGGCATATTACTTACAACAGGGAGTTTGGGCACAATTTATGCTTTGTGGCAATCATTCCTTTTCCAAGCTGCCTTTCCTTGGCCATCAAAAACTCCTTCACCTGATAATGTCAATCTATCAACACGTGCAAAAGTGATCCAATTATCTCCCTGAAGACTTTTTTGTGTCTGCAATGTTCCTCCAAGTTGAAAGTCAATTGGGCTATTAAAAGGTCCTTCAAACTTCCCTTGCTTTACTTTAAATATCCCTTTCGGAATAAAAATTGCACTAGAACGATTGGACGTGCATGCATCCTTCCATGCATTTCCTAAAGCCTACATTTCACAAGTAACAAAAACTTATATCAAACAATTGATCAGCTCAACTAGTGATAATATTGATGTTCATATTGTATATTTACCTTCGTGATGTCAGTACCAGACACTATGTTACCATATCTTTTCAAAGGAAAAACAACATCGGCACTAGATTGAGCATCGACGGTAAGAGCTAACAATAGTAACATCAAAATTGTAGCAGCCAAGAAACTCGATTTGATCGTACTCATGAAGCCTGTGCTTTCTTTTCTTTTTTATGTATATGGTTTGAAAACTAGTGAGAGACAATGATATTTCGTTTTAGATTTGGAACTTTTTATTTATTTAATACAAATTGAAAAATAGGAATAAGTTGGGATGGAACTAAAAGAAGTTATGGATCCATTTCCCTCTCTTAATCCAAACATAAATTGATAACTAAACGTTGTTTATCGTTTCTGTAAGTTGTTCATTAATGGGTGTGTTGTAATATCTCTCTCACTAGCCTTTGAATGGTTGAATCTCAAAGAAACTGGGCATTGGCCAAACCCAACGAAGTACTAGCTTTGGGGCCACAAACATTTTTATTTATGACTACATTGGTTAGAGACTATTTTCAACCTAAAATCGTTAGAAATAAGACTTGTACAAAAGGGGGGAAAAAAAAAGCAAGAACCCGTTAAACCGATTAGTGCAATGTCCCAGGAACAGGATTTGAACCAAATTTTTTAGTATGAATTTGACACCCAGTGGCTCCAGCATTTTCCGACATCTTTTGCACTATGACCACATTATTTAATCCTCATAAAGTGTTTCAAAGAAGAGAGATTATTCTTACCGATCAACCTGAGTTGTTTTTAGCATGTTTTGCTTTACCCACATGTTTGTTAAGAAAATTTCAAGAGGTTGTCAAACATAATATTGTTCCAAACTAAACATGCTTAAAATGGTAGGCATATTATAGGCATATTGAATTTTAAGCATTTTAAGCATGTTCCAAACTAAACATGCTTAAAATGCTTAAAATGCTTAAAATGGTACCCATAAAATGACTTGTATGACTATAATAAAGAAACAAAATGGCTTGTCTCAAAGTATGGTATGTCCCTCAAATGGTAGGCATATTGAATGGGCTAAAAGAGTCATTCTCACCCATGTAAATTAAAGGACAAGCTCCCACATGTAGTAGTTCATAACTCACTCAGGATTAAGTTTGAGTCTCGTATGATCATAATGTGAAATATTAATCTTCTCAATTAATGGATTTATAAAGAAAGATTAAATATTTCTTNAAAGAGTCATTCTCACCCATTTAAATTAAAGCACAAGCTCCCACATGTAGTAGTTCATAACTCAATCAGGATTAAGTTTGAGTCTCATATGATCATAATGTGAAATATTAATCTTCTCAATTAATGGATTTATAAAGAAAGATTAAATATTTCTTGGTTCAGTCTTATACAAACTCATTGTATAGTATACTCCCACTTACATATCT
>NC_036649.1:3965126-3965871 GCF_002806865.2 Cucurbita pepo subsp. pepo | reverse complement strand
CTTATCCTTATACTATAGATCATTTTGACTATATACTTGAACTTGATCCACTCTTATGTCTCTACATATAGTTCAAGTAATCACTATAGCCAGAGTGTTCTTAGTTTATTGGATTTAGATTAATGATAGTAAAGTTCACTTTATTCAATGACAATCTTTATTGAATAAACAACAATAATAACTTTATTGAAAATAGAATATGTTTTTGTTTACAAACTATGAGTTTTAGGACATAAAACCCAACATCGATATGTAACTATTCCATATGTAATAAAATTAGGGTTTGAGATCTTTCTCGTATGGAACTATTCCATATGTAAAAAAAATTAGGATTATTTCTTGGTTGGAACAATTCCAAATAGAGAACTTTTCCTATTTAAACAATTCTAAATATACCTATTTTACTTTTAGAATAATTCTTAAGGTAGTTTTTTTTTATNTTTTCCTATTTAAACAATTCTAAATATACCTATTTTACTTTTAGAATAATTCTTAAGGTAGTTTTTTTTTATAAATTTTTTTTGGAACAATTCCAAATGTAGTAAAATTAGGCTTTCAAAACTCTAAATTGTACCGCAAATGGATGAACGTCGTCATGGCCGCCGTTGTCACTTTTCAATTTACAATGAACCTAACTGTATACATTTGTCTAACAAATCGGTAAATCTAATGCCAAAAACAATCAATTTTACAAAACAATATTACATATATCTTATATATGAGAAATCAAATACCCACTATACTA
>NC_036649.1:3961804-3964617 GCF_002806865.2 Cucurbita pepo subsp. pepo | reverse complement strand
GAGTTATTCTGTGAAGCGATTCGAATCATGAGTTTATAAATTAGTTTTTTTTTCTTTTCTTTTTACTCTTTATCTTGATAAGTGAGGTAATCGGTTCAAAAACTTTCTCTTGGATTGATTGCTTATCGTTTTGTGGTTTCTTGGATAATTTAGATCTAAACATCTTGTTCTTCAACAGTAATATTAGATCGAATTTCAAGAGTTTCATAACATATCTATTTCGTAATACAATTTTATTTGATTTGGGTTTACATTATAAAGACAAATTAGTATTTTGCTTATTTTTCTCATTCATATAAATATGTCTTTTGGTTTGTATTTTATGATACACTAGCTTGGGTGTTTATTCCTTTGGTGATTTAAGAATTGTTATGTTTTTTGTTTCAAGTAGCTCTAGTAGCTCAGTTGGTTAGAGCACCTGTTTAGAGCATTATTGCCATTTAGTACGTATTCTCCATGATAACATGCATACTATACATTATAACACTTATAACATACTTGGAATGCATGAAACATGCTTAGCCTATGGTGGGATTTTAAATCTATATAACATACTTTATGCATATACATTTTCTATTTAATTAAAACATACCTTCATAATGCATAATAAATTAAACACCGTAAAGTGGATTGGTTTTGGCATTTTAAAACAAACAATTAACTAAATTATTACATTAATAATTAAAAACAACTTGAACTGCTCCTGAGGATCACGAACTTGAAAACTAATTCCCTTCTTGAATAATCTTAAAAATCTAGCATTTTAAACCCTTTAAAATTAAATTTAATAGATTACTCAAAATTCTAATCATATTAGAACAAAACATAATCGTATTAGGTAAATATCATGCATTCAATTTAAGAAATAAATATCTAATTTAATTTCCAAGCATAACTATTATACTCAAATGCATATGGAAAATACATCCTAATTAAGAAATCATCTTATTTCTATAAGAAAACAACCTAATAACAAAAATTTAAATATAACATTTATATTTAAAAAAACAATTAAAATGCATGATTATGCTTAACCTATAATGGGATTTTAAACTAAATGACATACCAGATGCATTTAATCAATCAATTTAAAACATAGAACATATGCATAATTAAATTTTTAAAAAAAATCAAAATTGACCGGCATGTCAGACATATCCTAGAAATTGAAAATGAATTAAATTACAATAATTTAGATGGAAGACATATCTTGATTTTCAAGATCTTTTATGTTTGAAACAATTCCAAATTTAATAAAACTAGATTTTAAGATCTTTCCTATGGTAACCAATTCCAAATCTAATAAAATTAGGGTTCAGGTTTTTTCAAGATCTTTTATGTTTGTGAGAGGTTTTCTCTCAAGGTTTTTCACCAAGAGGAAGAAGACCTTCCATGTACCATGATCACTCTATTTAAAGAGTCATGTTTGCATGTTCATGCAAATTTGAGATCACCAAATTTTTTGAGTGCATGCAAGTTTGGTTAAACCAAATTTTGACATCTCAAAATTCCAGTAACATGGATTTTTCCATTAAATGAAGTCAACATTTTGACTTTCTTCATTTTAATTTAACAATTAATTTGAATAATTAATTTCAAATTAAAGTAACATTAAAAGATTAATTAAACTATTTAATTAATATTTAATATTAATTCAAATGCCAATCCCAATCAATTCCGACACTTAAAATAACAACTTGAGCCCAGCAAAAACCACGGTAGGCAACAAAACATAACATGAACATTACAACGTAATTCTGGCAACAAAACATAACATGAACATTACAACGTAATTCTGGGAACAAAACGTCATTACAACGTAATTCTGGCAACAAAACATAACATGAACATTACAGCGTAATTCTGGCAACAAAACATAACATGAACATTACAACGTAATTCTGGCAACAGGGCAACAAAACATAACATGAACATTACAGCGTAATTCTGGCAACAAAACATAAAAAAATGCTATTTTAAGTGAAAGATAACACATTATTTTAGTCTTCGATACATAGTTTTTTGAAGTGGCTCTTGTAGCTTAGTTGGTTAGAGCGGTCATTTCGTATCATAGCTTTAGGTTCTAGGTAGGCCATCAAATACAGTATACAAATTATATGTTGCTCAATGGCCATTAGAGACAAAAAGTGAAGAAAATGAAAAATAAAAAGAAATATTTGACGCGGGCTGAGAGACTAAAAAGAAAGATGATTCTAGTTTTTTAGGAGAACAATGTTTTGTATAGAAAAGGTACATATACAAAAACTTGGAAGTAAAAGAATTTTCTTTCTAAGGGGAGCACTCAAACTAAGTGTATCTACCTTTTCCGTTGAATTCTTGCAAAAAATTAAAATGCTTATTATAAAGCAAGTTTGAATAATTAATTTCAACTCGTGCCAATATCTAACTCATGGAAAAAAAATAAGACCAATGGGCTGCACAGGAAGCGGCACTCCCATTTCACTTTTACATCCATGCATGACCTAAAGATAAAAGGGAAGACCTCGACAAGATTAAAACCACGGAATGAAAATCATTTTAAGTTTGCATTACAAGGAAATCAATTGAATTCGAGGACGAATCCTCTTGAAGAATGGGTGAATGAACGAATAAGGTGTCTTAATTATGCCACAAAAACTTCTTGGTGGATAATAAGATTGTAGGGTACGAGTTTGAATTTAGAGATGTTTTATAGTATTTTTTTCACTTTAGAATATTATATTAAAATTTTAAGTTAAAATTAATTAATGGTCCTTATGGTATTGATGGACAAGACATTTACAACATTTCAATGGACTATATATTACTTTAAA
>NC_036649.1:3941946-3959360 GCF_002806865.2 Cucurbita pepo subsp. pepo | reverse complement strand
GAGAGAAATTTGAGAGGAGTCAGTCGTGAAGTTTAACGGACCACCGTCAGAATCCACCTTCAGACGAGACTTGTACAAGGATTGAGAGGTTAGTGAGGCCGACGCTCCATCAAGACCCAAGAACATTTCACGAGGTAAGGTTCTGAACGACATTTCTCAGATCTGAGCTTTTCCTATGTGAATCGAGTTCTAAAATGCTGAAATATTCACCTAGGAACAACTCTATGCACGATCTGTGAAGAAGTTAACTCTATGCACGATCTGTGAAGAAGTTTGGCCAAGATCTCAACCCGAAGGCGGAGATCCGAGAATCGTCCGAGAACGATGAGCGAACTTTCGATGCTCTTAACTTGTCCGGTAGTCAAGAAAAAATTACAAAAAAATACTAGGGCGTAGCCCGTAACACGATCTAAAACTTTACCGAAGAAATCATATCGATCTGATCTACGGATCGAAAGATATGAAAATTGGAAAAGGGGACTCTGTTACGGATTTCAGAGGACAAAGAAGAAAAAGAAAAAAAAAAAAAAAAGAGGTTGGCCGGCGAGCGTCGGAGGGCAGCGTGACAGGCGCCGAACAAGCATCGACCGTCGACTGGAGCAACGCAGCTCAAGCGAGGCGACGACATGTGTCGCCTGCAAAGTAGAGCCAAACCGCAAACATGTGCCGAGCCGAGCTGAACCGGACTGGCCAACCCTGTTAAATTAAGATGCAAAGAGAGCCTACCCAACGCATAACCTCAAGTTACGTGATGCAGAAGGGTAAGGTGATAGCGTATGCTTCTCGACAATTGAAGAAATATGAACAAAACTACCCAACGCATGACGTCGAGTTAACAACGGTAGTGTTTGCTCTAAAAACGTGGCGACATTACCTATATGGGGAAAAAGTACAAGTCTTTATCAATCATAAGAGCCTTAATTACTTGTTCACGCAGAAGGAGCTCAATATGAGACAAAGGCGATGGTTGGAACTGGTAAAGGATTATGACATAGAGATCCTGTACCATCCAGGCAAAGCCAACATTGTAGCGGATGCATTGAGCAGGAAGGCTGTGCATACTTCTGCGATGATCACCACACAGGAAAGACTACAAGATGAGATGAAGATGGCTGGGCTAGACGTGGTGGTTAAAAGTGGTACTATGCATATGGCACAGCTAACCATACAGTCCACACTACGAAAGAAAATTATCGACGCTCAGAGGTCTGATGAACACCTCAATAAAGTGTGGAGTCAGACTGAGATAGAGAGGCTAGCAGGGTATTTTATCTCTTCAGACGGGGGTTTGCTATGGCAAAACCGCCTGTGCGTTACCCGAGACGATGGAATCTTAAAAGATATTATGACCGAAGCCCATGATACATCTTATATGTTCCACCCTGGAAGTACGATCTGCATTAGGATCTTAAAAGATATTATTGGTGGTCTGGAATGAAAAGGAACATAGCGGATTTCGTAAGTTGTTGCTTGACCTGCCAGTAGGTGAAGGCCCCGAGGCAGCGCCCAGCAGGATTGCTACAACCCCTGAATGTTCCTCAGTGGAAATGGGAAGCAGTCTGTAAGGATTTCGTCTCGGGTTTGCCAAAGACAAAGTAGGGTTTCAACGTCATCTGGGTTGTTTTGGACAGACTGACCAAGATGACCCACTTCATTCCAGGAAAGTCCACATATCGAGTGGATCGGTGGGCTCAATTATATATATCAAGAAGATAGTACGCCTGCACAGGATACCAGTGTCCATAGTATCAGACCGGGACACTAGGTTCACCTCTCAGTTTTGAAAAAGTCTCTAGAAAGCACTAGGAACTCAGTTGAGGTTCAGTACAGCATTTCATCCTCAAACGGACGAGCAGACTGAAAGGCTGAACCAGATTTTAGAGGATATGTTGCGAGCCTGTTCCTTAGATTTCTCTGGGTGCTGGGACGAACATTTGCCTTTAATGGAGTTTGCCTACAATAATAATTATCAAGCGACCATTCAAATGGCCCCCTTTAAGGCACTGTATGGGCGTAGGTGTTGAACACCAGTCTTTAGGGAAGAGGTAGGCACACAGCAACTACTGGGACCAGAGTTGGTCTAGGTCACCAACGCAACGGTGCAGAAAATCAAGCAGAGGATACTCACTGCACACAGCCGACAGAAAAGCTATGCAGATGTGTGTAGAAGGGACCTCGAATTGGAGGTGGGTGACCATGTGTTCCTAAAGGTAGCCTCAAAGAGGGGGGTGTTGAGGTTCGGAAAGAAGGAGAAATTGAGCCCAAGGTTCATAGGCCCCTTCGAGATTCTAGAAAGAGTTGGGGTTGTGGCTTACAGAATCGCCCTGCCACCGAACCTTGCTGCCGTGCGCAATGTATTTCACGTATCCATGCTGCAAAAGTACACTCCAGACTATACTCATGTAATCAAGCATGAGATGCTTCCCCTTTAGGAAGATCTGTTTTACGAGGAAAAGCCTAGCAGAATTTTGGCTTGAGACACTAGGCGGTTGCGCAACAAAGATATTCCCTTGGTAAAGGTCTCATGGGGTAACTGTCGTGAGGAAGAGGCAACTTGGGAACGAGAAGAGGTTGTGAGGAAAGCTTATCCCGAACTCTTCCAAGAGATAGCTACTTTCAGGGACGAAAGTTCCTAAGGAGGGGAGAGTTTGTAACGCCAAAGAAAAAAAGGGGGGGGGGGAAAGTCAACTGAGGGGCAAAAATGTCATTTTGCCCCTCCAGCTCTAATAGGGGTCCAAGGAGAACCCCGTCACATCCCCTGCAAAAGAAAAAAGAGTTAGAGAGAAATTTGAGAGGAGTCAGCCGTTAAGTTTAACGAACCACCGTCGGAATCCACCTTCAGACGAGACTTGTACAAGGATGGAGAGGTTAGTGAGGCCGACGCTCCGTCAAGACCCAAGAACATTTTGCGAGGTAAGGTTGTGAATGACATTTCTGAAATCTGAGCTTTTTCTATGTGAATCGAGTTTTAAAATGCTGAAATATTACCTAGGAACAACTCTACGCACGATCTGTGAAGAAGTTTGGCCAAGACATCAACCCGAAGGCGGAGATCCGAGAATCGTCCGAGAATGGTGAGTGAACTTATGACGCTCTTAACTCGTCCGGTAGTCAAGCAAAAATTACAAAAAAAATACTAGGACGTAGCCCGTAACACGATCTAGAACTTTGCCGAAGAAATCATATCGATCCGATCTACGGATTTAAAGATATGAAAATCAGAAAAGGGGACTATGTTACGGATTTCAGAGGACAGAGAAGAAAAAGAAAAAAAGAAAAAAAAGAGGTCGGCCGGCGAGCGGCGGAGGGTGGCGTGACAGGCGTCGGACACGCGTCGATCGTCGGCTGGAGCAACGCAGCTCCAGCGATGCGACAACACATGTCACCTGCAAAGCTGAGACGAACCGCAAACGCGAGCTGAGCCGAGCCGAACCGGACCGACCGACCCTGTTAAATTAAGATACGAAGAGAGCCTACAAGTAGGTGTCTTACTGAGTATTATTTTTATACTCATCCTTGCTATGTTTTCTTTTTTTCAGGAGCGCGAGGCATCGATCAAGGGTGGGCGTGATGGAGACGGGGATTGTCACAGAGGAATGGGTTGTCCCGGGGCGTCAATCCAGTATTTATTTTGTGTTTCGATACTTTCAAAATTTATTTCCAAACTGTCATGTGTTTTGTTGTTTGTCGTCCAAAAACTTTATTGGAATTTAAGGATTTTCTTTATTTCATATTTAAATCACTTTGTGCATTTGTGCGTTGTCGTAAGTCACGGTCCGTAGTAAAATACGGGGTCGCAACTGNAATTTAAAGATTTTCTTTATTTCATATTTAAATCACTTTGTGTATTCGTGCGNACAGCATACAAACTACAATAAGAAATCAAGACATTAAAGAAGTTTAGATGTATTTCTGGTCTCAAGAAGAATATAAACTCTATTGATTAGTTGGATAGCACATGTTATGCACCAAAGTTTGGAAAAAGTTCGTGAAAGATTGTGAAGGGTTCCATGGTAGTAGCACATGACAACAAAATTGAAATTTATACGCAGAGTGCATAAACATGGTTGTTGTTAAGTGGAATCATGAGGGATGATTAGACGGTGAGAACCTACAACCCCGAACCATGAAAGACTCAAGGAGTAAGGAATTATGAGAGTGGAGACTTGAGTCCCTACCAAGACCGCCTAACCACCCTTGAGACCTAGAAGGCCACCTTAGTACCTCGGGATGTAGAAGAAAGATTTCTAAACCGATAGTAGCTGGTACGGCGTTCAAGTAGTTTCCACTCACCTTTCCACTCTTGTACAATACCATCAAGCAAGGTGTTACATTGGTTGGGATTGTGATATTCAGTGGTAGATTGACTATTCTGCATGGTGGGTTCATCCTATGTTGATCATGCAGGTTGTTGGGTTTTATGTCCTAAAACTCATAGTTTGTAAATAAAAACATATTCTATTTTCAATAAAGTTATCATTGATGTTTATTCAGTAAAGATTGTTATTGAATAAAGTGTATGTTACGATCGTTAATCTAAATCCAATAAACTAAGAATACTCTAGCTATAGTATGAGTACTTGAACTATATGTAGAGACATAAGAGTGGATCAAGTTCAAGTATATAGTCAAAATGATCTATAGTACAGGGATAAGGCTGAGTAACTTATGTTGGGGACAGTCCAAGAATTACATATCAAGTGTAATGAAAAACAAATCTTGATAGTAGATCTTATATCAACTATTAGTGGTGTCACCTAGTCTCCACAAAAAATAAATCTAGTAAATCAAATTCACTTTCATTTAGATTTTTTTTCCATAGAGTAATTTTGAAAATTTCTTTCACCGTAAGCTAGGAACTATTTCCTATCAATAGCTTTGGTCATAAAAATTTTCTTGAATTTTATAATATTTAATTTCGACATCATTTAAATAATTATCTAAATTTAGCTTCTTTTGACTTAAACATCTCATATGTTTTTGTCATTTTCTTATCTTTTAGTCATGACATCCAACATGTCAACCAAAAGATATGAACAAAGCTTTCTCANAAAAAAAAAAAAAAAAAAAAAAAAAAAAAAAAAAAAAAAAAAAAAAAAAAAAACACTACCATCATAGTGCTAATATTATTTTTCCAAGTATTAAAATTTTCTCAATATGACTCATCCGTAGTGAAAATTAAACCATTGAGAGATCTTGAACATTATATTTGAAATATATAAAATATTATTTAATTACAAACCATCAACTATCCATTCAATTTCAGCCGGAGAACAAACAATTTTATAAAATGAACCCTATAAACCATTTCTAATGCTAGGGTACTTTAGTGATTTAGAACAAGTGCGGCCGTAAGGTAGGTGAAGTGTTCCTTCACTAAACTAAGACAATCTCAACCAAACATTATATCAGAATAACTCTTATTCCTATTATATTTAGTTACCATTAGTTCGGTCAAGAACATCATTAAAAACCTTAATGATCTATTGGTAAATGTAACACATCATTGTAGATCTTGTAATTTTATCCCAACAAGTGCCGCCGGCCGTAGGGTAGGTCAAGTATTGGAAATATAATTACTATCTTATCCTTCTCAAGAGTTCACTCTAATATTGACCCATGCAAACACCTTCCGTAGGGGGACGGTCTAAAAGCCGCCACGAGGCCCCCCATGGATCTCACCTTATGAATCAATGATGGAGACCATAGGATATCTTGACACATTTCCTTCTCCCATTTACTATAAATACTTTCTCAAGATTCACCTTGATATTCACTCATGCAAACACCTTCGGTAGGGGGACAGTCCAAAAGCCGCCACGAGACTCCCCATGAATCTCACAGTGTGAATCAATAATAGAGAACCTAGGATATCCTGACATGTGTCCTTAATATCTTTATATTGACAGATGTCCTTCTCCATCTAAGTATTTTGAAATAGGATTTTCTATTACTAACAAATTAGGCTAATCTCATTTATCTAAGTTTCCAATCTACCCTTTCATACCCCTTGGTTGGATTGCTTTTAATATGAATTGCAAGTTTTTAGACTATTAAAAAAAAAAAAAAAAACTAATCACATCATGAGTTTGTTGAGTGAAATTAAATAAAATTTGACTAATTCAACTCTCGAAGTCAGTTAGGAGGTAGAGAGGAGGTAGAGGTGTTTCATTTCTGTCAGCTTAACTATCTCAGCCTAGTCAGGAAGTAGAGGTGTTTCATTTCTTTCAGCTTAACTATCTCAGCCTAGCTAGAACCTTTTTTAGACAGAGTTTCCTTGTAGTCAATTTTTATTTAAAATTCATTCATCTTTAATTAACTATTAGTTACTAGATTAATGAATGAATTAAACTGTATTTAATCCTATTGAAAATTAATTCCCTTCTTCAATAATCTTAAAAATCTAGCATTTTAGACCTTTAAAATTAAATTTAATAGATTACTCAAATTCTAATCATATTAGAACAAACCATAATCGTAAATATCATGCATTCAATTTAAGAAATAAATATCCTAATTTAATTTTCCAAGTATAACCATTATACTCAAATGCATATGGAAAATCCATTCTAATTAGGAAATCATTCTTATTTTTATGAGAAAATAACCTAATAAAAAAATTTCAAATATAACATTTATATTTAAAAAAAGAATTAAAATTCATGATTATGATTAACCTATAATGGGATTTTAAACTAAATGACCTCCTATATGCATTCAATCAATCAATTTAAAACATACATCATAGGGATAGTTAAATTAAAAACAAATCAAAATTGACCGGCATGTCTGGCATATCTTATAAATTGAAAATGAATTAAATTACAATAATTTAGATGGAAGACATATCTTGATTTTGAAGATCTCTTATGTTTGGAACAATTTCAAATTTAATAAAACTAGATTTTAAGATCTTTCCTGTTGTAACGAATTCCAAATCTAATAAAATTAGGGTTCAAAATTTTTCGTAACTATTCCATGTGTAATAAAATTAGGGTTTGAGATCTTTCATGGAACTATTCCATATGTAAAAAAAATTAGGATTATTTCCTAGTCGGAACAAATCCAAATCGAGAACTTTTCGTGGAACAATTCCAAATCTAGAACTTTTCCTATTAGAACAATTCCAAATATACATATTTTCCTTTGAGAACAATTCTTAAGGTAAATTCTTTTTTCTTTTTTATTTTTAAATTTTTGGAACAATTCCAAAGGTAGTAAAATTAGACTTTCAAAACTCTAAATTGTACCGCGAATGGATGAACGTCATCATGGCTGCCGCCATCATTTTTCAATTTACAATGAACCTAATCGTATACATTTGTCTAACAAATCAGTAAATCTAATGCCACACCAATATGCCAAACACAATCAATTTTACAAAACAATATTACATATCTTAGATAAAGAGAAATCAAATACCCACTATACTACTTTTAATTAAAAATAAAAATCAATAGGCTCTAAACCAATTGAAGGGAATGAACTCTTCAATGTACCCCCAATCTTGTTCCCTCATTACATGAACTAGGCATATGTAAATATACATTTTGATTCTTGCTCCGAGTTTATCACATTGCTTGTAGAGTTTTAAAACTCGCACAAATTTTTTGTAACTGGTTTTTCTGTTACTTGTTCTTTCATTTTCATGCATTGCATAGTATATTTGAGTCACTCTCGATCTTTCGATGCCTCAAAATTCGGGGTGTAACAAAATAGGTCTCTTAGGTATGTATTTCATAATACAATTTTACATACAATGTATATCCTAGTCGTTTTTCTTTTTTCCTTTCATAAAGTTAACATGGAATCAAAAACCTAAGATATAGTGTTCGAGTATTTGTTTGGTTGTCGTTTTAGTCTTCGATACGTATTTTTTTCAAGTTGCACTCGTAACTTAGTTGGTTAGAGCACTTGTTTCGCAAGCGAGAGGTCTTGAGTTCAACTCTCAACAAGAGCACAAATAAATTCAATGTTGTTAGACTGAATTCTAAAAGTTTAGCCTAAAGAGTAATTTTATATAAAACAAAATAATACAATTTTAATATTAGATTGAATTCCAAGAGTTTCATAACATATCTATTTCGTAATACAATTTTATTTGATTTAGGTTTACATTATAAAGACAAATTAGTATTTTGCTTATTTTTCTCATTCCTATAAATATGTCTCTTTGGTTTGTATTTTATGATACAATTCTATGTACAGTGTATTGTAGTGGTCTTTTCCGTTCTCTTCCCTAGTTGCTTGGGTGTTTATTCATTTGACAATTTCAAGTAGCTCTTGTAGCTCAGTTAGTTAGAGCACCCGTTTAGTAAGTGGAAGGTCTTGAGTTCAACTCTCAACAAGAGTGCCTTATTGCCCTCTAGTACGTTTCCAATACACCTTGCACCCCACAATTGTTAGCAATTAGTCGTTTAAACTCTTTGACTTTTTAATTCTTTGAAATCGTCTTAATGGTAACATATTATTTCAAGTGAAAGAAAACACATTATTTTAGTTATATTAACATATTATATATTTATTTTTCTAAAATTTATGCGAGATTGAACTATCAAAGATATAAGCGATAACTTATTAATCTGGCTAAACATTAACTGATAAAAGAATGTAAAATGTAGAATATAGCTAAAGTAAAAGTTTAGTATGAAAATCATTTTGTGGAAAAAAACATAAAAAGAGTAAACTTATTAGTAAACTCTCAACTTCTTAATGGTATGAAAATAATTTTTATAAAAGTATAGGATCAAACAATAAAATAAGTAATTTAGTTATCAAATATATTCTCTCACAAAAAAAAATTTAAACTTACTTTTAAAGATGTGGAAAAAAACATAAAAAGAGTAAACTTATTAGTAAACTCTCAACTTTAATTCTTTGAAATTGTCTTAATGGTATGAAAATAATTTTTATAAAAGTATAGGATCAAACAATAAAATAAGTAATTTAGTTATCAAATATATTCTCTCACAAAAAAAAATTTAAACTTACTTTTAAAGATGTGGAAAAAAACATAAAAAGAGTAAACTTATTAGTAAACTCTCAACTTTAATTCTTTGAAATTGTCTTAATGGTATGAAAATAATTTNAAAAAAAAAAAAAAAAAAAAAAAAAAAAAAAAAAAAAAAAAAAAAAAAAAAAAAAAAACAAATAAACAAATAACTAGTGTGACCCTGCTTATTCTCTTTATTTAACTTCAAATGTTGTTCTATTTTTTCTTATTTGTTCATGAATAACTCAAGAACAAAATGAATTAATAAAGAATTTTTTTATCTAGTAAAGGTCTATTTATGAACTAATTCATTGGTGTTAGCTGCATTGTTTCTCAAGTAAAGTCCATCATCTTTAGTCTTTTAGATACAAGTTCCTACATTTCCATCTCGGCATCTATCATGAAGCCATGTGTGGTCATTCTTAGGCCAAAAGCATTCGAAAGAGACGTATGCATCTAGCCTATCCACTTTGCACTAAAAGAGGGTTGTTGTAACAATTCATATTTTTCATTTTTTGCCTTCATTGTTAAGATTTTGTTTTTATTTCTATAAATGACAAGATATTATGCTAGCATTTATTCTTGCGGGAGAAGGGTGCGATCTCTAAGGAAGTTACTACCTAAGTCATCAAGATCTTTTATATTCTTATATTCAACTCTCCTCCTTCCTTGTAAACGACTTTTGCTCTCCAAACTTGTTTGTGTTTTCGAGGGTGTCCGAGAGTACGGGAAAAATCAAGAGTGTTAGAGGGGAAAAGCGTGTGGTTGGTTCGCTGGTTTTCGACGAGTTCTTGGAATCGATTAGCGTTGTTGTTTCGGAGAAAGAATAGAGTGGAAGTAAGCATCGATGTCGGTATCGCTGCGTTGAAGAAGGTAGGCCATCGGAACTGAAGGAGGAAGACGCCACGTCACCGTCATCGGAAGCAGGTAGATTGTGTCGTCATCGGCAGTAGCGCACCTTCGTTTAGGGTTATCAAGGTCTTCCGGGCAAGGAAGACGAAAGATTCGGGTCGGGCTACTTTAGTCTCTAGCCTAGTCCATAGACGAACATGGGCTGCGCTCATTCCGGCCCAATACGAGCCCAACAAACGCGTGCATTGCTTCGCACGCGTAACCCATGGCAGCTCAGCTCGACTTGACGTGTACGGCGGCTCGGCTCCGTCAAAACCCGCAGCTCGGCTCCATTAAATCCCGCAGTTTGGCTTGGCGGCTTAGTTGGTCGGCTCGGTAGCTCGGCTTGATGACTCGGTATCACTGTAATATATTGATTCCAAGGTTTTTGACCCTTCCGAAGCCATTTCTGCTCTCAGTTTTACCATCCAAGGTCAGTATGATCCCTAAAAATTAAAGACAGATTAGGTCGGGGGTTTATTTTGATAAATAGCATGAGGTTTAGCTAGGGTATGTTATGAAAGGTTTCTAAGTTTTTATGTGGTTATCATAGGACGTATTTAACAGCTGGGACTAGCTCGCACTGAGTGACTTCAACCAAGACCATCGAGGTAAGTGACCTTACTGTTGGAGTTAGCTTACTACGTGTTGTATGATGGTGCGTGCCCTGTGGCCCCTGCATGCACCATATTTATGTGATATGATTATGTGATGTATAGATTGTGTTGATTGTAGATTGTAGATTGTGTATGTTATGTGATGAATTATGTTGAATGTTGACTGTTTATGTTATGTGAAGTTATGAATGAGATGTTAGTATTATATGCCATGAATATGTTGATCGATTCCATTAAATACACATAGAATTATCGAGTCATGTCATGAGATGTTTATGCAACTGGAATATACTTTCATGTTATGTAGTATGCCATGTAATGTGGGTCATGTGAGACGCCATGTAATGTAAAAAACATATATGCGATGTTAGCACTACTTATGTAATGTCATGTTAGATATGTTAAGGGACCTCATGCATATATGTATGTCACGTGCATCGGGATTCTTCCACTTTATGTTACAAAAGAATGAAATACGATATTTATGTTTGTCATGATATCATGTGGGCCCTTTTCTATTATGTGGTGTCTGGCTACGTGTAACACGTTGTGCTCGACCAAGTCAGGTCCAGGGGGTATGTTTACGAGCTCGCCAGATGAGTACTCGACCAAGTCAGGTCCAGGGGGTATGTTTACGAGCTCGCCTGATGAGTACCACACACACAACCCTACCCAGAATAGGAAAGAGCCAAGGCTATGAAAAGTTTATGAAAAGTTAGGTCCCGCTCATATGTTGTAGGTCCCGCTCATATGTTGCATGTGTTTGCATTCCTAACCCCAATAATGGGGTGACTTACTGAGTATTTCACTTACCGAGTATTTCATCAAATACTCAAGCCACGTGTTACCTACATTTTTCAGGTAAAGGCCCTACATTTTTTTTTCAGGTAAAGGCATGGCGCCCGGTTGACCAAGCTCGAAGCTGAGAACACCATGTAAGTTTGAGATGGAATATTTTTAGGAGGTAAGCCAATGTACCGTTGGCGAAGCTGAGAACCCCATGTAAGTTGGAGATGATATTTTTAGGAGTTTACCATTGGACGGTTTTAAGTTACAATAGTATTGCATTATTTAGATTCATTTTTAAATTCATTTAGCTTTATTTAGATTCATTTTTAAATAACAGTTATTTGAAGGGGGAGATGAGATATTTTTAAGAGGTAAGCGTTGAGGAAGCTAAGGTTGGAGATGGGATATTTTTAGGAGTTTATAATTGGACAAAGTTTATTTTTGGAGATAAGGTTGTTTTTGGAGCGGATTCATTTTTAAATTCAGTTAAAAGTTTTTTTTAGAGATAGGGTTGTTTTAAATTCAGTTATTTGAAAGTCTAGATTGATTCTTAAATTCAGTTATTTCAAAGTTTATTTTTGGAGATAAGGTTGTTTATTTTTAGAGATAAGGTTGTTTTAAATTCACTTATTTGAAAGTCAAGATTCATTCTTACCTTCAGTTATCTGAAAGTTTATTTTTGGAGATGAGGTTGTTTTGGATTTATGATTCATTCTTAAATTCAGTTATCTTGTTGATTTGGATTTATGATTCATTCTTAAATTCAGTTATCTTAAATTTGGAGATAAGGATGTTTTGGATTTATGAATGATTACGAAATACAAGGTTATTTACGATGAACTTCCACTTAATAAGTTATGTATGCACGTCACTGATTAGGTTACTGTTGTTCTAAAAAAAAGTTAACTCGGTTAAATTGGTAATCATCTCCACCGATTAAGCAAATGATGAACTTGTTGTAAATTGTCATAAATTTTTTTATTTAATTTAGTTATTAACTATCATCCAATATATAGCCATTTTGGTTAAATAAAAATATTAATTTGGTTATTTAATCTATAACCATTTTAATTAATATCTTATTTATTTTGGTTATTAATCCTCATTATATATATAACATTCATATTCTACATGAATTATCCCTATATAAAGGGTTTGTCTAGGAGATTGAAGATATCAGAATTTGATTGAGTTTGTGTGTCACATTGTATTTTGAGTGACATTTTGGAGAAACTTTTTGGTAAGAGACTTTGTAGCGTGAGAGTGAAGTATTCACTTGTAAACACTTTGATTATTAGTGATTGGTGGCTATACGTGGATGTAGGGGAATTTCTTGTCTCTGAACCACATAAATCTTTGTCTTTTTGTTTAAATTTCATTAGTTGGTGTTGTGAGTACATTTGATCTTGCTTCCACTATTGGTACAACAATTGATATCATAGTTTTGTGGTTGTAGCATTTCGGCGCATAACAAATGGTATCAGAGCTTTGAAGGTTGTATCATTTTTGTACAAGTGGTATCAAAGCCTGGTTGTGGTATTTGGGGTATTCTAAAAGTTTTGACCCCATCAACTACAAAACATGCTCACAATCGTGCTTATTTTCTTGAAAATCAATTTTCAAGAATTGTATTTTTCTACTTTCATCCAGATTACTTGTTACAAATGGCAGAGTCATCTGATATTAAATCAGGATGTGGATCGAGAATTTTGAGTTTTAATCTTGAAGTAGAAAAATTTGATGGAATCAATAATTTTGGTGTTTGGCGCAAAGTTACTGATTTGTTGGCCATGCAAGACCTTGATGCTTCTCTCGTAGCGGAGATGCCTGAAAACATAATGAAAACATGACAGATGCATAATTATGTATGACTCAAATTTGATCTTGGTTATAACAGATGTGAAGATGGAAAGCTCAAAGATTGGAATTAAGAAGTTCAATTGATCCAATTTTGGTTTCTAGAAGATGTAGATGGAAGATTTTCTATACCAGAAAGATCTCCATGAATCTCTATTGGGGGTGAAACCGAATATCATAACCACAAAGCAGCGAAAGCTCAAGGATCAGCAGGCCTTAGGGTTGATTTGGTTGACACTGTCCAAAAATGTGGCGTTTAACATTATCAAGGAGAAGATAACGTAAGTTCTATTGAAGGCGCTATTAAATAGGTACGAAAAACCATTGAGTATGAACAAGGTGTATTTGATTCGAAGATTTTTCAATCTACAAATGCCTGAAGGTGAATCTGTTGTGGATCATATAAATGAATTCAATATGATTTTAAGTCAACTGAGTTCGGTGGAAATTAATTTTGAAGATTAAATTAAAGAACTGATTTTGATGTCCTCTTTACAGTTGTGGGATACTGTTGTTATCGCGAACAACCGTTCCCAATTATCTAATAAGTTGAAGTTTAATTAAATTTGAGATTTAGTTCTGAGCGAAAGTATTTGAAAACGGAAAATTGGAGATTCTTAAGGCAATGCTCTTAGTGTTGATCAAAGGGGAAAAAGTAAATGAAAGAGCCCAAACAAACAAGGACGATGAAAATCAAAGAACCGAAAAAAATCTCCAAACATGCTAAACTTAACGTGTTGCAATGGTAGAGAAAAGGGTACTTTTGGAAAAATTGTACCAAATTGAAGAATAAGGAGCATCACAAATTCCGAGGGTACGATGACTATATATTCAGCAGAAGATATTGAGAATGCTCTAATTCTTATTGTGGACAGCTCGATTGAATCTTGGATTTTGGATTTAGGCGCATTATTCCATTCTACTCTAAGTAAGAAATTGTTTCAAAATTTCAAATCCGATTTTTTTTTTTAAGGTGTATCTTGCCGACAACAAAAACCTTGATGATTGAAATGAATGGAGATGTCTGCAAACAAACTCGAGTAAGAAATCAGGACATTAAAGAAGTTTAGATATATTTCTGGTCTCAAGAAGAATATAATCTCTATGGATTAGTTGGATAGCACATGTTATGCACCAGAATTTGGAAAAAGTTCGTGAAAGATTGTGAAGGGTTCCATGGTCAGCACATGACACAAAATTTGATATATACGTAGAGTGCATAAACATGGTTGTCGTAAAGTGGAATCATGAGGGATGATTAGACGGTGAGAACCTACAACCCTGAACCATGAAAGACTCAAGGAGTCAGGAATTATGAGAGTGGAGACTTGAGTCCCTACCAAGACCGCCTAACCACCCTTGAGACCTAGAAGGCCACCTAAGTACCTCAGGATGTAGAAGAAAGATTTCTAAACCGATAGTAGCTGGTATGGCGTTCAACTAGTTTCCACTCACCTTTCCACTCTTGTACGATACCATCAAGCGAGGTGTTACATTGGTTAGGATTGTGATACTCAGTGGTAGATTGACTATTCTGCATGGTGGGTCCATCCTATGGTAGAACATTGAACACGCAAGTAGTTAGAGGTTAACCTGCACATAAGATTCTTCCTATGGGAGGATTTCCTATGGGAGGATGTTAATCATGCAGGTCGTTGGGTTTTATGTCCTAAAACTCATAGTTTGTAAATAAAAACATATTCTATTTTCAATAAAGTTATCATTGATGTTTATTCAGTAAAGATTGTTATTGAATAAATTGTATTTTACTATCGTTAATCTAAATCCAATAAACTAAGAATACTCTAGCTATAGTATGATTACTTGAACTATATGTAGAAACATAAGAGTGGATCAAGTTCAAGTATATAGTCAAAATGATCTATAGTACAGGGATAAGGCTGAGTACCTTATCTTGGGGACACTATGGATGCGGCCCACTTTTGTATATGACATAACAATGTGATCACTAAATTGTACATGCGGAGACATGTGAGTGGAGGCGTCCTACGCAATGAGTATTGAATAAGATTGGACCATGAAGAAAATCACTCTCACTTTATAATGTTGTTTACTGTTGAGACTGATTTTCTTTTCATTCAATGACCTAGGTAACTCTATCTTAATCTTGAGCTAACCATGAACTCCTGTTTATTCGAAATTATCCTTAGAATTGCATGGGTGAGAGTGACTCGAGTTCGCCGACTCAATAGGTCTCCCATTTCAGGGGTAACACTAGGTGAATGACTGGGGCGTGGGGTGCAAGATGGAATTCGCTCCTACCTACTTTTAGGGATAGAAGAGAGGTAGTTCCCTTAGGTACTGACTCTAGGTATTAAACAAGGGGCCCACCCTCGCATTGGCCTGAGAGGGATTCGGTTTACTAGTTGGACCACAAACCAATTGTTCATAAGAGGATCAGTGGGACATAAGAAACAAGAAGTAACTTCAGGGGTAAAACGGTTAATTGACCCAGCTCTAGTTACGAACAACTTGTGAAGGATCGACTTACTAATCATAGTTATATCAAATGGACAAAAATATATCTATAGTGAGGGGAGTGCAACTACTAGGCTATAGTGGAGTGTCCTAGTAGTTAACGAGTGTTGGTTAACAAGGTTAATGAATTTAACCGGTTAATCTTGGATTGTTGGAGCCCATGATCTATAGGTCCATTAGGTCCCTCTACTAGCTCATATCGAACTAAACCACAGAACAGTGTGACGAGTGGGTTCGAAGTATTCGAATTCAAAGTAGGGAATATGCGCTACATATATACGATATATTTAACCGTTTTTTTGTTTTATTTATGAATTAAATAAAAAGAGAGAATCTGAGATACTTAAATAAGATTTAAATATTTTAATCAAATATGTGTCAAAATTGATTGGGATTGGGATTTCAATTAATATTAAATATTAATTAAATCGTTTAATTAATCATTTAATATTACTTCATTTAAAATTAATTATTCAAATTAATTGTTGAATTAAAATGAATAAAGTCAAAAGGTTGGCTTCACTCCATGTAAGAATCCATGTTTGAGTCAAAATTTGGTATGTCAAAATTTTGGTATGTCAAATTAATTGTTGAATTTTGGTATGTCAAAATTTGGTTTAACCAAACTTGCATGCTTGCCAAATAAACCCCACAGACACATTTGAGTATTATTTTGAGTGTCAAAATTTGGTGAACTCAAACTTTCATGTTTGCCACATAATCCCAAAAACCATAAACTTCTCCCTTCCAAAAACCATGAGAAAAACTCTCACAAACTCTCTCTTCATATATACTAAATCCCTCCCAAGTTTAGTCACTCACCGGATTCCACAATCCCGTTCTAAGGTCGGAGAATAGTGGAGAAGACACTAGTGGTGGTTCGAAACCGATTCGTGAGGAAAAAGGAATTTAAACTACAAAAGGTTAGTACTCAAACACCTTGAGTTTTAATACTTATGAACATGCTAGTTATTTACTATAATTGATGTTCTAAGAGTGCCTAAGATCCAAATTGCTTCCTCATGTGTTATATTAACATCATCAATAACTTTTCGAGCTGGCTTGTATCAAAAAGTAGCACACCCCAACCTTGGGCGATCTCATGGCCTGTGCGATGGGTTTGCCAGTTCACTCCTCCATGGACGACGAGCAGGCTGACACTCACCATGTTCCTCACCTGGTACAAAGTTATATGTCGTAGCGCCTCATCCTTAGATGTCGGATACCACTATGAAGGTTAAATCTTCTGCCAAAGNCGAGCAGGCTGGCACTCATCATGTTCCTCACCTGGTACAAAGTTATATGTCGTAGCGCCTCATCCTTAGACGTCGGATACCGCTACGAAGGTTAAATCTTCTGCCCAGGTGTGTGTACCAAGACTGTTGAAACTCTAGAGCCTATAGAGTAAGCTAGTGGTTCCCTACTCTGACATGGATGCGATAAGAGCCTATAAGTATGTTGCTTACTGAATATATTTATACTCATTCCTATTTACATTTCTTTTTCAGGTCCGTGAAGCTACAGATCGTGGCGATAGGGTTCTCGGGAGCTTAGAAGTCACAGAGGAATTGTCGACTTGAGGTGTTTTTGATATGAACCAAGAGACATCAATCATACAATATACTTCAATGTAGCATGAATTGAAACATCTTTTGATAATTTTGACAACCTAAGGCAAGAACACTTGATTGAGATTCGAATCACTCCACAAGCAAGATCGATCATGTCTAGCTTGAATGACTCTTGTTGATCAAATATCTCAAACACTT
>NC_036649.1:3909800-3938680 GCF_002806865.2 Cucurbita pepo subsp. pepo | reverse complement strand
AAAGAGAAGACAACATCGGGCCTATTGAAGGTGTTGTAAAATATGTCCAAAAATTAGTCGGTTATGAACAAGGTGTATTTGATGTAGAGGTTTTTCAATCTACAAATGTCTGAAGGTAGCTTTGTTGCATATAATATAAATTAGTTCAACGTGATTGAAAGTCAATTGAGCTCGATGGAAATTATGTTCAAAAATGAAATTAAAGCATTGATTTTGATGTCATCTTTACCCGAGTCGTGGTATACTGTTGTTGCTGCAATCAACAGTTCACGAGGATCTGATAAACTAAAGTTTGATGAAATTCGAAATGTCAGCAGAAGTATTCCCAAATGGGAAATTGGAGATTCACCAGGCAATGCTCTCAGTGTTGATCAAAGGGAAAGAAGTAAATCAAATAGCTCAAACAAACATGGGCGATTAAAATCAAGAAACCGAGAAAAATCTCCAAACAAACCAAATGTAAAGTATTAAAATTGTGGAGAAAAATGACACTTTTGGACGGATGGTACAAAATTGAAGAAAAACAAAATCACAAGTTTGAAGATGACAATGATTCTATATATTCAACAGAAGATACTAAGGATGCTCTAATTCTTAGCGTGAACAGCCCAATTGAATTATGGATTTTAGATTCAGTTGCTTCGTTTAATTTGTCTTCAAGTAAGGAATTCTTTCAAAATTTTAAATAAAAAAACTTATAGCAAACAATTGATCAGCTCAACTAGTGATAATATTGATGTTCATATTATATATTTACCTTCATGATGTCAGTACCAGACACTATGTTACCATATTTTTTCAAAGGAAAAACAACATCGACACTAGATTAAGTANTCAGTACCAGACACTATGTTACCATATTTTTTCAAAGGAAAAACAACATCGACACTAGATTAAGTATCGACGGTAGGAGCTAACAATAGTAACATCAAAATTGTAGCAGCCAAGAAACTCGATTTGATCGTACTCATGAAGCCTTTGCTTACTTTTCTTTTTTATGTATATAGTTTGAAAACTAGTGAGAGACAATGATATTTAGTTTTAGATTTGAAACTTTTTATGTATTTAATACAAATTAAAAAATAGGAATCACATTGAGTTGTTTTTAGCATATTTTGTCTTTCTCCACATGTTTGTTAAGAAAAATTCAAGAGGATGCCAAACATAATATTGTTCGAAACTAAACACGCTTAAAATCGTAGGCATATTATGGTAGGCATACGCTTAAAATGACTTGTATGACTATAATAAAGCAACAAAATGACTTGTCTCAAAGTATGGTATTGTAACACCCAAAAATGAAAAGAATTAGATCTAAGAAGAATAAGTCGCCCATGTAAGACCCAAATGATCAGAAGGGGAGGAATTAAAGGATTAAGGAAGGATGATGATCTCAAGCAAGTCATTTTTATACCGTGACAAGTAAGAAAAAGGATTGGAAAGTAAAAGTAAGTGAAAAGGGCAAAGAGGTCATTTTACTAATTATTAAGGACCTTCCTGGATTTTTAGTTGCTTATCTAGAAAGAATTTAGAGATGCTCAAGAAAAAATGACCAACATGAGATAAAGGATTTTTAGAAAAATTATGGATTTTTCAGGAAATATAATATTAAAATATTCGGAAAGTGGCAAATGACCCAAATACCCCTAGAAGAATGTATAATTACGAAAATGGCCGTCTGATCAGAAACAGAGCATCTACAGTGACAATCTGAGAAATATCTCACGAAACTCAAATCCCAGCCGTTGGATCTTCCCCAAATTTGGATATGATCTAGAAGATGGATAGATCATCACATCCAACGGCTATTATGCAAAACCAAAGTCGGTGAGGCTCTGACTCAAGAAAATCTAACTGCCAATTCACGACGATTCTAGAGCTTTCAATGTTGGTTTAAGCTCGCCTATAAAGTCTGGGGTAAGGAAAACAATATGGAATAAGACTCAAGCAAGGTCGAGCACCCATTCGAGAGTTATGAGAGTTTAGTTTGTGGGTTCCTACTCTCGGGTTTCTTCCAAATTTGAGAGCAATTCCCCACCATTCCTCCTCAAACTTATTCCAATAGTTTCCAAACAAGATTACCCACAAGTTATATGAAGGAATCGAGAGTTTAAACGTCGTAGAACAAGATACCCAAGATATCAGGAATCCGGCGTTTCGAGTGAGTTGCATACCGAGAACGATTTCTGAAAATTAAGGTTCCACACTCAAAGACATTCCTCCAAATCAATTCCTATAGCTTGATGAAACGATATTTAAGAGGTTCCATGAAGAAATCCGGCCTTGAAAACCCCTAGAATCGGCTACCCGATAAGAAATCCCCTGTTTTAGCTCTGGCGAGAAAAATTGTTTTGGACGAACTTTGGAGGCTAATATCTTAGGCTATGATCCAAGAAAATGTATGAAATCTATCTCAAGCTCTTCCTTGTAATAGGCTAATATCTTAGGCTATGATCCACGAAAAGGTATGAAATCAATCCCAAGCTCTTCCTTGTAATATCATCGTTAAGTTTCATGAAGAAATCGAGGGGATAAACGAAGAGATCGGGGCTGTGGAAGGCCACTTCCAGACGGCGGCGCAAAGGACGCGCGTGTCTTCTTCCTGTCCAGAGGAAGAAGACGATGACGTGGCCGGTTCAGTTGAACCGGCCAAGTAAGCCTAAAATTTGGTCTTCCCTCGGTGTTTTTCAATTTTAACCCCCTTCCAGGCTAGTTCTCATGATAAACCTTATGGTTCTAGAAACTAGACACAATAAGGAGTCTATAGAAGGAAAAGTGAAGTAATTCAAATACCGGAAGCTCAAGAACGGAGGTCCTGAACATCAACGATGAGGTAAGTAGCCACCTTGGACTTTTCTTAAGAAATACTTGTAGGAATCGCTTGGATTTTCATATGAACCATAAACCAAGTATTACACAAGGATCTATGAAAAAAAAACTCAAAGAACCGTAAGTTAAGGCGCTGAACCGACCAAATTGCTCGGGATTTAAGGAACATTAAAGTAACCCACTAAATGAGCCCTGATGTCTATGAAACTTTAATGATGAGCATATTATAGCATGTTTAGGTTATATGTGAAATTTAGTGGTCAATGGATAAGGATAAATAGGTAAACCAAGAAACGGGGCAAAATGACCATAATGCCCTTAAGGATCTCTACCTACGGTTCATGAGCTAGATGACCTCCAAATACTATGAAACTCTACAGCAGATCTTATTGTATGATGATTGATGAGGTGGTGAAGTTTGAAAGTCACTGGAACTCGTTAAGTACCAAAACCAAGACTTAGGGGTAAAATGACCATAATGCCCATAAGGAAGACTACCTACGGGTTAAGTCCTAAATGACCTCCCAACATTATGAAATGTTGTATGAATCTTTATCTCATGATGTTGTATAAGGTAATGAAGTTTGGGAATCATTGGGAAACGTTAGATAGCGAAACCAAGATATTGGAAAAAATGTACATCACGATCCACATGACTTTACCTCCTAGGATGACTAACGAGGTACCCATGAAATAAGAGATTCCCCCATAGGTATCCTTGGTTGCTAATAAGATTCTAAGTGTACAAGGTTCCGTTGGACTATTCCTAAGAAGAACCTTTAGGTTCCAACCTTGACCCAAGACGTTATGCATAAACCTAGGATCCCCAAGAGTACAAGGAAACACCTAGGTTAATGTAGATGGTATGCTTAACAAGTTGCTAGGATCCATGCTCGGAGTAACCATTATCTCCCATCACGAAGTGTACCACGAGATTCCTATTCCTCTTTAGGTGAGATGCCCTGCTATATGTACCACGAGTAGGTTGTCATGATGGACTTATTATTTTCCTCACCTAAATGAGATGCTCTGCAACACGATATGCTAGCAGGATGCCACGTTTGTGATAATGTCACCTATGCACTCATGGGGAGAAAACTAAGGGTTACTTTGAAAGTGTTTTCAGGACTAAAACACGATATATGACATGACAACCTCTAACGATTAGTTCCTGAAAACGAAACAAGAAGTCATATCCTAGCTCAAGGTCTAAATATGCTCCAAATCACCAACCATGTCCTATAAGGTTTATTTTATATGACATGAGAATAAGCTCAAGATTTCAAGTTGGTTGGAGCAAGTTTGGAATATAAGCCAAGATGGAACTTAAAGAAACGCCTAAAGAAAACATGTCAAGATTCAAGACCCTTCTAGAATCCTCTAAGGAGCCCATTATGAACTTATGATCTTCTAGAATAATTCATGTTNGTATATAACAACTTACGCCTAAAGAAAATAAGAATCTTAGAAACTTATAAGATTAAGAACCAAGAACAAGCTATACAACCACCAAGACAAGAAGAATGTTAGGTACCACTCAAACATAAGGGACCAAAGTCCTCCAGACTCAAAATTCAAGAATGCTAGGTATTACTCTAACCATGTCTAATTGTGGCCCATAACTCCCACCATGCGGTGCTTAGGAGTTTGAACTACAAAAGGTTAGTATCTAAACTCATTAAGTTTTAATACTTATGAACATGCTAGTTATTTACTATAATTGATGTTCTAAAAGTGCCTAAGATCCAAATTGCTTCCGCATGTGTTATATTAACACCATCAGAAATGTTGTAGAACAAGATACCCAAGAGATCGGAAATCCGGCGTTTCGGGTGAGTTTGCATACCGAGAATGATTTCTCTAAATTAAGGGCCCACACTCAAAGAAGTTCCTCCAAACCAATTCCTATAGCATGATAAAAGGATATGGGAGAGGTTCCATTAAGAAATCGGGCCTTGAAACCCCCTAGAATCAGCTACCCGATAAGAAATCCCCTGTTTTAGCTCCGGCGAAGAAAATGATTTTGGACAAACTTTGGAGGCTAATATCTTAGGCGATGATCTCCCATCATGAAGTGTACCACGAGATCCCTATTCCTCTTTAGGTGAGATGCCCTGCTATATGTACCACGAGCACGTGTTAATGATGGACTTATTATTTTCCTCACCTAAATGAGATGCCCTGCAACACGATATGCTAGCAGGATGCCACGTTTGTGATAATGTCACCTATGCACTCATGGGGAGAAAACTAAGGGTTACTTTGAAAGTGTTTTCAGGACTAAAACACGATATATGTCATGACAACCTCTAAGGGTTAGTTCCTGAAAACGAAACAAGAAGTCATATCCTAGCTCAAGGTCTAAATATGCTCCAAATCACCAACCATGTCCTAAAAGGTTTATTTTATATAACACGAGGATAAACTCAAGATTTCAAGTTGGTTGGAGCAAGTTTGGAACATAAGCCAAGATGGAACTTAACGAAACACCTAAAGAAAACATGTCAAGATTCAAGACCCTTCTAGAACCCTCTAAGGAGCCCATTATGAACTTATGACATTCTAGAATAACTCATGCTAGTTATGACGGTGGGTTCANGAACCTTAGAAACTTACAAGGTTAAGAGCCAAGAACATTACCAAACAAGCTTTACAACTACCAAGATAAGAAGAATGCTAGGTACCACTCAAAGATGAGGACCAAAGTCCTTAGACATGAAAATTCAAGAATGCTAGGTATTACTCTAAGCATGTCTAATTGTGGCTCATAACTCCCACCATGCGGTGCTTTTTAAGGAGGTCNTATAAGATTAAGAATCAAGAACAAGCTATACAACCACCAAGACAAGAAGAATGCTAGGTACCACTCAAACATAAGGGACCAAAGTTCTCAAGACTTAAAATTCAAGAATGCTAGGTATTACTCTAAGCATGTCTAATTGTGGCTCATAACTCCCACCGTGCGGTGCTTTCTAAGGAGGCCTTTTTCCTCTTCTAGGTGGGATGCCCTGCACCGTGTTTGCTTTGCAGGATGTCATGTTTGGCCTCATTCCTCTCACCTAGATGAGATGCCCTGCGCCATGTTATGATTTGCAGGATGCCATGTTCATGTATGCACCGATCACGCGACCTATATGGTCTATGTTAGATTATGTGACCTTTATGGTCTATGCCAAGTTCATGCATGCATCGATCACGTGACCTTTATGGTCTATGCCATGTTCATGCATGTATCGATCACGTGACCTTTATGGTCTATCATGGGGAGAACCTATGGCCACGATGGAGAAAGAAGAGAGTAAGTTACCCTAGCCATGAATTAAGAATCTCCTAAGACCTCCCATGATACGTCATGTGTATGACTTAGACTACGCTGCTTGGAACGTAAGAAGCCTTGAGCGTAGGTATTAAGACTGTGTCGCTTGGAACGTATGAAACCTCGGACACAGGTTGACAAGTTTATGTCTAGTACCGTAAATCTTAAGGGGAGTGTCTTAGAGAACAAATTAAGAAACATAACAAGAACTTATGACAAGAACAAGAACCAGAACAAGAAAACAAAAGTGTGGTACCCTAGCATATCAAGGACATGATTAAGAGCCTACAAGTAGGCTGCTTATTGAGTCTTGTACTCATTCCTTATTCTCCATTTTTTTTAGGAAATAAGGAGCTGGTCGAGGTCAGGAGCGGACTCTGGCGCAGGTGTCATAGACAAACCTCACCCATCATCCTTCAACACTTTTGTGTCGTCCCTTAACTTGTGTTTTAATTGTTGTGTTGTGTTTTAAAATACTTTGTATAAACTTTATTTTGATATAATGTTTGATATGTTTTAAGTTTTGGTTATTTTATTTTGTTGAAAAATTTACCCATCTTTTTAGAGTCATCGAGTCAGCCCGGTCCTTACAACAATTTAGTGATCATGTGTAACGGATCAGATAAAAAAAAGACGTCGGCAGAACCGAAAACTCCGGCAAACGCCGGAGTTTTCATTCGCACACGACCTACAAAGGGCGGCTGAAGGCTGGGAAAATTCGATGAAACTCCGGCATGAAAACCCTGACCTTCAGCCACCCCAAAACAACCTGCAAAGAACAAAAAAATAAAGAAAAACGAAGAGGACAGAGAAAATTCGACGAAACTCGGCGAGGCCAAACCCTACGAAATCGACGTCAAAACCTCCATTTTACGCAACAAAAGTAATCCTATACGTTGAACACCGTCGGCAAGGGAGACGGAACGTCAAATTTCTGAACTTCTCTAGATCCGGGAGCGTGAGGCCTTTACAAACCAAATCAATACCAAAAACAGAGTTAGGGGGAGGAAAAAGAAGGGAAAAAAGACGTCAAAACGACGTTAACAAGGAGAGAGAAAAGTCGCCGAAAAAATGCACAGGCAACCGGGGGAAGAAGACGAAGTCCGACCCGAGGGCCAGATCTCGCAACCGAAACCGAACCCAATCACCTTAGGTCAGCTCAGTACCCGACAGTTCCCGCCGCCCAGTCGCTTCAGCCCAAAACACGTAATCCTAGTTATGGCTCAACCCAATAGCCTAGACCCGAGACCCGAAAGGCCAGTCCAATGCCGACACGCTCAGCCCAGCCCACCTGCACTTTTCCTTCAGCCCGGGCTGGCCTATCACCTGCGAACGACCCGAAACCCTCAAGCGATTCGATAACCCGCACCACAACCCGAGACTGCTGCACACACGTCGCCCTTTGGTTGTGCCACGTGGCACGTCTGCAGCGCGGCTCCCCTCGGCTTCGACGGCTTATTCGACTCAGGAAACCTATTTCCAGCCTTTTGTCACCATTCCGACCCTCTCGACTTAGTTTCGACCCTGTTTAAGGTAAAATAGATCATTTTAAGGTCATATTTCACAAATTCAAGTTGGAAATTAATTATGTTTGTGAAATACTAACGAAGGTGACGAATGAACCAATAGGAACCCACCACCAATGTAAGTGTTGAACGTTCACGAGGAGCTAGGAGCTTACGTTTATATTATAGGAAGTACTTCCGCTAAGTCCTACCAAGTAAGTGGTTCACCCGTCGTAGGTTACGCGTTAATTGCTGTTTGTTGGCATGTGCTCGTAGATTTGCACGTGTCATTAAATTGTATGCTAGTTTGTTGTTCTTAAGTACGTAATCATGTGAACATGAATGTATGCTATGTAAGCTTCTTAGTTTGATGTGATATGTAATGCATGTGACGATATGTTGTTCTTGAATGATTATGGCATGATTGTATGGAATATTTGAATGTAAATAACATAAATTATATGACATGAAATACGGTAAACTGCATGAAAACATAACCCTGTTAGGAATATGCATGATACGTAAAGAAATGAAAATGAGAATGACATGTAAGCATGAAATGTGACAGGGGGTTATGTTCATTAATGATAAATGTAGGACTAGTGGGGACCTCATGCATATTGTGTGTTCATGCATCTGGGGGGGATACCCCTATCCCATCACGAGGGTACAGACGCGTACATCCAATGGTAGGACAACAATCGTTATGCTTTGCATAGCGCTGCCGTGACGGTTACTAGTTCTAACGGGTTACGGCATAAGGGGCTCCTAGAGCATGCCCACCGGATAAGGAAAGTGGCCCAGCGGTGTGCGAACTAGCTGGTGAGCCCATACTCGCACGTATGGGCTGTGTGTAGAGTATATGCTACACGTCCAAAGTTTACCCGTTAGGACAGCACCGTAGGAAAAACGAAACGTAACGAAAGACAGGTCCCATCATTTCATTGCATGTGAATGTTGCATAACCCCGATAGGGGGTCACTTACTGAGTATTCTAGAAATACTCAAGCCTCGTGCTACTTTACTTTTCAGATAAAGGCAAGGCACCCATGTGAGATCGTCGGCGGCATCATACACCCCGGGACCGTGGCACGTGCATAGGGTAGTTGCTTTCCATTTCTTAGTATAGGTTAGTTTAGGTTGAATTTTGTTTACTTCATTAGTATAGATTAGTATAGGTTGAATTGTAATCGCATAATAAACCTTAGGGTAGATTGAGACAATTATTTCAGTATTGTTCTTTTCCTTTCTTTCCCCTGTATTTGTTTCTCTTTCACGAGGTAATAAAAGGCCAGTGTTAAGAGCATTTATATTCAAGGCCCATTTAATGTAATTCCGCATTACANTTAAGTACGTAATCATGTGAACATGAATGTATGCTATGTAAGCTTCTTAGTTTNTATAGTAATGACCTTAGATTAAATAGGTAAAAATTAGGGTCATTACATCACGTTGTTTATATCATATACAAAAGTGGGCCGCAACCAGAGTGTCCCCGCAATAAGGTACTCAACCTTATCCCTGTGCTATAGATCATTTTGACTATATACTTGAACTTGATCCACTTTTATGTCTCTACATATAGTTCAAGTAATCATACTATAGCCAGAGTGTTCTTAATTTATTGGATTTAGATTAATGATCGTAAAATTCACTTTATTCAATAACAATCTTTAATGAATAAACATCAATAATAACTTTATTGAAAACCGAATATGTTTTTGTTTACAAACTATGAGTTTTAGGACATAAAACTCAACACGACCTCTTCAACTGACATGTTCTTGAAGTCGCCAAACTGCTCGATGGAGGTAACAATTTGCATGAATCTTGGAGGAACAGCTCGAAGGAACTTCTTGACGACAGAGATCTCCTCCACCATGTCGCCTAATGAACGGATGTCGCTGACGATTGTCGTTAACNACTCGCACGTATGGGCTGTGTGTAGAGTATATGCTACACGTCCAAAGTTTACCCGTTAGGACAGCACCGTAGGAAAAACGAAACGTAACGAAAGACAGGTCCCATCATTTCATTGCATGTGAATGTTGCATAACCCCGATAGGGGGTCACTTACTGAGTATTCTAGAAATACTCAAGCCTCGTGCTACTTTACTTTTCAGATAAAGGCAAGGCACCCATGTGAGATCGTCGGCGGCATCATACACCCCGGGACCGTGGCACGTGCATAGGGTAGTTGCTTTCCATTTCTTAGTATAGGTTAGTTTAGGTTGAATTTTGTTTACTTCATTAGTATAGATTAGTATAGGTTGAATTGTAATCGCATAATAAACCTTAGGGTAGATTGAGACAATTATTTCAGTATTGTTCTTTTCCTTTCTTTCCCCTGTATTTGTTTCTCTTTCACGAGGTAATAAAAGGCCAGTGTTAAGAGCATTTATATTCAAGGCCCATTTAATGTAATTCCGCATTACAAGGTATAGTAATGACCTTAGATTAAATAGGTAAAAATTAGGGTCATTACATCACGTTGTTTATATCATATACAAAAGTGGGCCGCAACCAGAGTGTCCCCGCAATAAGGTACTCAACCTTATCCCTGTGCTATAGATCATTTTGACTATATACTTGAACTTGATCCACTTTTATGTCTCTACATATAGTTCAAGTAATCATACTATAGCCAGAGTGTTCTTAATTTATTGGATTTAGATTAATGATCGTAAAATTCACTTTATTCAATAACAATCTTTAATGAATAAACATCAATAATAACTTTATTGAAAACCGAATATGTTTTTGTTTACAAACTATGAGTTTTAGGACATAAAACTCAACACGACCTCTTCAACTGACATGTTCTTGAAGTCGCCAAACTGCTCGATGGAGGTAACAATTTGCATGAATCTTGGAGGAACAGCTCGAAGGAACTTCTTGACGACAGAGATCTCCTCCACCATGTCGCCTAATGAACGGATGTCGCTGACGATTGTCGTTAACTGAAGGGAATGAACTCTTCATCCACGTAGTGGAAGCATTGGGAACCATTTTGATTTTTATTACGAATTAAAAGANAAGCCTCGTGCTACTTTACTTTTCAGATAAAGGCAAGGCACCCATGTGAGATCGTCGGCGGCATCATACACCCCGGGACCGTGGCACGTGCATAGGGTAGTTGCTTTCCATTTCTTAGTATAGGTTAGTTTAGGTTGAATTTTGTTTACTTCATTAGTATAGATTAGTATAGGTTGAATTGTAATCGCATAATAAACCTTAGGGTAGATTGAGACAATTATTTCAGTATTGTTCTTTTCCTTTCTTTCCCCTGTATTTGTTTCTCTTTCACGAGGTAATAAAAGGCCAGTGTTAAGAGCATTTATATTCAAGGCCCATTTAATGTAATTCCGCATTACAAGGTATAGTAATGACCTTAGATTAAATAGGTAAAAATTAGGGTCATTACATCACGTTGTTTATATCATATACAAAAGTGGGCCGCAACCAGAGTGTCCCCGCAATAAGGTACTCAACCTTATCCCTGTGCTATAGATCATTTTGACTATATACTTGAACTTGATCCACTTTTATGTCTCTACATATAGTTCAAGTAATCATACTATAGCCAGAGTGTTCTTAATTTATTGGATTTAGATTAATGATCGTAAAATTCACTTTATTCAATAACAATCTTTAATGAATAAACATCAATAATAACTTTATTGAAAACCGAATATGTTTTTGTTTACAAACTATGAGTTTTAGGACATAAAACTCAACACGACCTCTTCAACTGACATGTTCTTGAAGTCGCCAAACTGCTCGATGGAGGTAACAATTTGCATGAATCTTGGAGGAACAGCTCGAAGGAACTTCTTGACGACAGAGATCTCCTCCACCATGTCGCCTAATGAACGGATGTCGCTGACGATTGTCGTTAACTGAAGGGAATGAACTCTTCATCCACGTAGTGGAAGCATTGGGAACCATTTTGATTTTTATTACGAATTAAAAGAAATACGAGAGTAAGAACTCTACCTTTGTAGAAACCCTAGCTTCAAGACTCCTTGGAGTATTCCAACCATGCAGAAGTTCTTCAACATTCCACAAGATCTTCCTTACTATGACTCGAACAAAAAGTCAAGGTTTGTGGGAGCCTCTTGAAAGAAAATCCCAAAGGAACTAGAGGAGAGTTTCGAGAATTCTCTGGAGATGTAATTTCATTCTCCAGAGAAAGTGGGAGAGATTGGTGTGCATTTGGCTTAACCCGAGGGTCGTATTTATAGGATCTCTTGGAGAATATTTGCCAAATAATATATTTGCATATTTAATATATTAGGATATAATACTTTATACCAATCATATTTAGATATTATAAGATATTCTAATGTATATTTAATTAATTTGAATCTCATTCAAATTTCAAATATATTCTTATTTAATATATTAAAATACATTAATTGATTTAATATGTAATTGTATCAGATACAATAAATATATTTTTTTTTAATATATCTAATATATTAAATATTAATTTGAACCCTTCAAATTAATATATTTTTCTCCATTTATATTTAACATATCTAACTTATTAAATATTAACTTGAACACTTCAAATTAAATATATTTTCTCTATTTATTTAATATATCTAATATATTAAATATTAATTTGGTATTTCAAATTAAATTTATTTTCTCCTTTATATTTAATATATCTAATATATTAAATATCAATTTGAACCCTTCAAATTTTCATTCAAATAAATTGAACCTTTTAGCGTTACTAAGAGCTAGCATGGGAATCTTATGGACCTGCCGATTATAAGCTCCAATGATATAAAATTAATTAATTAAACTCTTTAATTAATCAATTTTGATTCATTAACTATAGGTCACTCCACTATAGACCTAGAGTTGCACTCTTAAGCACTGTAGGACAAGTTATTTCCATTGATATAACCATTACAAGCAAGTTGATCCTTCATGAGTTGTTCATAATTATATCTGGATCAAAAGTCCGTTTTACCCTTGTAATTACATCTTTCACCTTAAGTACCACTGATTCTCTCATGAACAATTTGTTTATGATCCAAGCCAATGAGAGGGTGGGGCCCCGTTGTTCAAGTCCCGAAATCAGTACTTAAGAGAACAACTCATCTACTTTCCTTATATGGAAAAGAGTGAATTCTATCTCATGATATTATGTTCTGAACTCCCTATTTGGTCAAGTCCCCAAAATGGTAGGCATGTTGAATCGGCTAAAAGAGTCATTCTCACCCATGTAAATCAAAGGACAAGCCCTCAAAGGCAGGAGTTCATAACTCACTCAGGATTAAGATCGAGTTGCATATGATCATCATGTGAAATATTAATCTTCTTAATTAACGGATTTATAAAGAGTGATTAAATATTTCTTGGTTTAGTCTTGTACAAACTCATTGTATAGGATACCCCCACTTACATGTCTCCACATGAATGATTTGGAACAAATCATTTGTAATGATTACAAAGTGGGTCGTACCAATAGTGTTACCCGGATAAGGCACCCAACCTTATCCATATACTATAGACTCCTTATCCATATACTATAGACTCTTTAGGTTATTACTTGAACACGATCCTCTTGTATGTCAACCACATACTGTTCAAGATTACATTAATAACCTTGGATTTTCATACCATGGATAACAATTAAATTACAAATAAAATAATATAAATTATGGTTAAAAATTAAATAACCACATACTGTTCAAGATTACATTAATAACCTTGGATTTTCATACCATGGATAACAATTAAATTACAAATAAAATAATATAAATTATGGTTAAAAATTAAATAACCACATACTGTTCAAGATTACATTAATAACCTTGGATTTTCATACCATGGATAACAATTAAATTACAAATAAAATAATATAAATTATGGTTAAAAATTAAATAACCACATACTGTTCAAGATTACATTAATAACCTTGGATTTTCATACCATGGATAACAATTAAATTACAAATAAAATAATATAAATTATGGTTAAAAATTAAATAACCACATACTGTTCAAGATTACATTAATAACCTTGGATTTTCATACCATGGATAACAATTAAATTACAAATAAAATAATATAAATTATGGTTAAAAATTAAATAATTAATTAGGAGGCTTTAGGGCATAAATCCTAACATTAACTTCATGGAAAATTCATCTATTGACTCACGTGTGAGATAAATCACTGTTTTAGGTTAAAAGTAATTCCTAATTTTGTTTAGGTTAAAAATAATTCCTAATTTTTAGTTACCATTTTTTAGTTAATTACTTAGTCGCACAATTGAAGAGTGGAATATCCACCTTGATTGTATTGACTTTAATTAAGTCGCCACTCCTTTCTATTCTAAGGATATATTGTTATTTAAATATCCAATTGAATAAAAAATAAGATCATTCGGTATTCAGCAGAATCTGAAATACGTTTGTCTATCCGGTATTCAGCAGAATCTGAAATACGTTTGTCTATCCGGTATTCAGCAGAATCTGAAATACGTTTGTCTATCCGGTATTCAGCAGAATCTGAAATACGTTTGTCTATCCGGTATTCAGCAGAATCTGAAATACGTTTGTCTATCCGGTATTCAGCAGAATCTGAAATACGTTTGTCTATCCGGTATTCAGCAGAATCTGAAATACGTTTGTCTATCCGGTATTCAGCAGAATCTGAAATACGTTTGTCTATCCGGTATTCAGCAGAATCTGAAATACGTTTGTCTATCCGGTATTCAGCAGAATCTGAAATACGTTTGTCTATCCGGTATTCAGCAGAATCTGAAATACGTTTGTCTATCCGGTATTCAGCAGAATCTGAAATACGTTTGTCTATCCGGTATTCAGCAGAATCTGAAATACGTTTGTCTATCCGGTATTCAGCAGAATCTGAAATACGTTTGTCTATCCGGTATTCAGCAGAATCTGAAATANAATTGCTCAGTCAAAACAACATCACCAAATTGCTCAGTCAAAACAACATCACCAAATTGCTCAGTCAAAACAACATCACCAAATTGCTCAGTCAAAACAACATCACCAAATTGCTCAGTCAAAACAACATCACCAAATTGCTCAGTCAAAACAACATCACCAAATTGCTCAGTCAAAACAACATCACCAAATTGCTCAGTCAAAACAACATCACCAAATTGCTCAGTCAAAACAACATCACCAAATTGCTCAGTCAAAACAACATCACCAAATTGCTCAGTCAAAACAACATCACCAAATTGCTCAGTCAAAACAACATCACCAAATTGCTCAGTCAAAACAACATCACCAAATTGCTCAGTCAAAACAACATCACCAAATTGCTCAGTCAAAACAACATCACCAAATTGCTCAGTCAAAACAACATCACCAAATTGCTCAGTCAAAACAACATCACCAAATTGCTCAGTCAAAACAACATCACCAAATTGCTCAGTCAAAACAACATCACCAAATTGCTCAGTCAAAACAACATCACCAAATTGCTCAGTCAAAACAACATCACCAAATTGCTCAGTCAAAACAACATCACCAAATTGCTCAGTCAAAACAACATCACCAAATTGCTCAGTCAAAACAACATCACCAAATTGCTCAGTCAAAACAACATCACCAAATTGCTCAGTCAAAACAACATCACCAAATTGCTCAGTCAAAACAACATCACCAAATTGCTCAGTCAAAACAACATCACCAAATTGCTCAGTCAAAACAACATCACCAAATTGCTCAGTCAAAACAACATCACCAAATTGCTCAGTCAAAACAACATCACCAAATTGCTCAGTCAAAACAACATCACCAAATTGCTCAGTCAAAACAACATCACCAAATTGCTCAGTCAAAACAACATCACCAAATTGCTCAGTCAAAACAACATCACCAAATTGCTCAGTCAAAACAACATCACCAAATTGCTCAGTCAAAACAACATCACCAAATTGCTCAGTCAAAACAACATCACCAAATTGCTCAGTCAAAACAACATCACCAAATTGCTCAGTCAAAACAACATCACCAAATTGCTCAGTCAAAACAACATCACCAAATTGCTCAGTCAAAACAACATCACCAAATTGCTCAGTCAAAACAACATCACCAAATTGCTCAGTCAAAACAACATCACCAAATTGCTCAGTCAAAACAACATCACCAAATTGCTCAGTCAAAACAACATCACCAAATTGCTCAGTCAAAACAACATCACCAAATTGCTCAGTCAAAACAACATCACCAAATTGCTCAGTCAAAACAACATCACCAAATTGCTCAGTCAAAACAACATCACCAAATTGCTCAGTCAAAACAACATCACCAAATTGCTCAGTCAAAACAACATCACCAAATTGCTCAGTCAAAACAACATCACCAAATTGCTCAGTCAAAACAACATCACCAAATTGCTCAGTCAAAACAACATCACCAAATTGCTCAGTCAAAACAACATCACTGTCTTTCAGGATAGCCTCAAACTCACTCTTCAAGGATGCGTCTTTGATTCCTTGACATGTTCTACACCTATATGCATTGTTTGCAGCATCTCCCACGCTGCACTTGCCGAGTCCTTCCTGCCAACATGAAAAACACGTCCTTCGAGACTGCTTGGTAGATGGTGGCAAGAGTCATCTTGTCCTTATGCTACTCAATATCACCATACTTGATGGCGTCCCACGATTGAGATATGTCGAAACAAGTAAAAGAGTCAAAGGAAATACTTGAGGGGAGAGACCTTTTAGAACAAATTAATCTTAAGCACTTAGCTTTTCAATTCTTTTTTGTTGTTGTGAAAAAACATACTTATCATGAGTATTTAGAGTGGAGAAAGTACTAACTTGCTTCTTAAACTTTCTCCTCAAGTTATGAACCACTAACAATCTTTCTAATTAAAGCATAAAACTTGGTCCACAACCCCAAAACTTGGTCCACAATTTGACAACTACGGTCAATTCTACTATAGTTGCTCCATAAGTTAGTAACTTATTCTACTAACAATTCTTCGAAGGTTATTCCATAAGTTAGTAACTTATTCTACTAAGTCTACTAGCAATTCTCTTTAAGACTTGTTTATACAACTTCTTAACATGAATAAGAAGAACTTTAGTGATGGAAACGAAGGCTCAAAGTCACTAGAAGTAAAGATCCCATAAGTTGACTTTCAGTAAGTTTTTGAGTTTTAAATTTCATAACTTTGACCAAAATATTATGCTAGCACAAGATGAGTCTTTTTATGGGTAGTAAACCTTTAATTTTAGAGTAAACCAAAGGGTGTTTTGTTGAAGAACTAAAGGTTTGATAAATCCTATCTTGTCCAAGGTGAGAGTGAGTTTCGATTTTAAAACTATGTAAGAATTGTTATCGAGCCCCCTACTTTGGATATTTATGTCTTGTTAGTTTTTTTTAACCAATGAGCTAAAATCTCTTCCATTAGATCCATGATATGTAGGACAAAAAGTTTCATGAAGAAATGATCTCCCCTAAACCGCACTAGAGGGGATAAATGTTGAAGACATGTGGCAACTTTTAAGCCTACTACATCACAATTTTTATTTTGAGATCTTTAACGATTTTGACTGGTTCAACTTTTTTAGACCAATTCTAACGTAACAAACAAAAAAAAAAAAACAACAAAATAAAAAAAACAAAAAAAACAAAAAAAAAAAGGAAGAAATTGCACTCAGGACCTACCAAAGAAATTTGAGAAAGAAATAAGAAAGATTATTAAAAGTGATCTCCAACGCGGGTTTTAACAGGTAAAGCACTAAATTTGATGACATTTGCAAAATTTTTTTTTTTTTTTTTTTTTTTTTTTTGACATATTCACCCTTGTTTAGACTTATTCGCATAAAGTTATTTTTTGTTCCAACGCACTCAAGGAGCATATGATTAGAAATCAACTTCAGGAAGGCTGAGAATCCTAGATTGTTTATTAGAAATCAACTCAAGGAGCATATGTTTATGAGATTTCCAGTATACCTAGATTGTTTTTTATTCCTTGTGTTGACCATGTTGAACATGATGTTTTTTTTAATGATTTTCCTTACATACATGCCAGAGGGTTTAGAAATTCGTTTATACACAATTATGCTTTAGGATGATCACTATGTGCCTTAGAGTATCTTTTATATTGGTTATAGATTGTGAACCACTATTTTATGTTATTAAGGTACGAGAACCTACTTATAGGTCTCAACTGTTGGATGAAAGTTCCACCTCGACTAATTTAGGGAATGATCATGGGTTAATCAAAGAATACTATCTCCATTATTATGAGGCTTTTTGGGAAGCCCAAAGCAAAACCATGAGAGCTTATGCTCGAAGTGGACAATACCATACCATTGTGAAGAGTTGTGTTCATCTAACATGGTATCAGAGCCAAGGTTTATTCATTAACAATGTCTAACATATCTTCTTCCTCCTCCCCATCTACCATCTCCAACACGATCTCATCTACCATGACATCAACCTTTGGCCTAGTCCCTCTCCACCATGCTATCACAATCCGTCTCACCAAAAACAACTTCATCATATGGTGCATCCTGTTCATCCCCTACCTATGAAGTATAAAGGTTATGGGCTACCTCGATGGCACCATTGTCGCACCTGCAAAGCTGGTCCCTTCCTCAACCGCTGCTGCTGTAGCGGCCTTCTCTCCTTCATGTCTGAGGAGATTCTTCACGATGTGGTTGCCGCTACTACGTCCAAGGAGGCGTGGGATACCCTGCAGCTGGTGGTGATCAGCAGAAGAATCGTGGGCGTAGGGATTGTGGTTGTGGCCGTTCTCAAGGTGGTTCACCCTCTCGTCCTGCTAGTGATCGTCGTGACCTTTCTGCTCGTCCTTCTTGCCAGATCTGCCCCAAAGTGGAGCAAATTGCCATTCTCTATGGGGCATACTGTCGTTCGCTGCTAGCATAGGATGGATGAGTCCTATCAAGATGAACCTCCTACTTCCTCTTACAAGATTAATCCAAATTGGTATAGCGACACAGACGCCACTGATCATATCATCAGTGATCTGGATCGCCTCGTTGTGCGTTAACACTATCATGGAGGTAAACAAGTTCAAGTCGGCAATGGAGCAAATCGACGGTCGAGGAAAAGTCTTCTAGACGGGAGGTGTGAGTCTGGTATCTATCTTATTAAGCCATCTGATGTCGATGGTCTCAAGCATGCCTTAGTGAGCAGATCTACTACAAACACCCAGTGCCATGCACGTCTTGGACATCCTTCATCTTATGTAGTGAAGTCAATTTTGTGTCTCAATAATATTTTGTATGGTAGTGAGTCTCCTTTGTTAGTTTGTAATGCGTGTCCATTAACAAAAAGTCATCAGTTACCATACATTAGTACTTTTCATAGGTCTTCGTTACCTTTTGTCATAGGTCTTCGTTACCTTTGAAATTGATTTTTTCGAATGTTTGGGGCTCTGCACCTCCATTTGTTGAGGGCTTTTAAATATTATATAAGGTTCATTGATGATTTCAGTAAATTTTCATTGATCTATTTGATGCATGATCGTACAGAAGCTCCTCGTATACTTTTGAAGTTCCAAGCTTATGTTGAGCGCCTCCTAGATACTAAAATCAAGTGCGTCCAGTCTAATTGGGGTGGGGAATATCAAAAAATTTATAACACATTCTTTTGTTCCCTTGGAATTGCTTATCGTGTTTCGTGCCCTCACATGCATCAATAAAAGGGGCCTACTGAACGCAAGCACCGTCATATTATTGAAACTGGCCTAACCTTTCTAGCTCATGCTGATGTACTTATTAAATTTCGGGATGACGCATTTCTTACCACCACATATCTCATCAATCGTCTTCCTACTCGTGTCATCGAGAACAAATGCCCCTTAGAGCATCTTTCTCATACCCTACCAAATTACTATTTATTAAAAGTTTTTGGGTGTGCTTGTAGGACTCATCTTCGCCCTTATCACAAACAAAAGCTCTCTTTTCGATCCAAGGAATGTGTCTTTCTAGGCTACAATTCTTTACATAAAGGGTATAAGTGTCTTTGACACCAATTTTGGTCGTGTCTATATTTCTAGAGACGTCATATATGATGAGAATGTTTTTCCATTCAAGAGATCCCTACCCAATGCCCCTGATTTGCACCAAAAAACAATGCCCCTGATATATACACCTTGCATTTGGGTAACAACAATACTAATTTGGATAATGATCATATGCATATATTTGTGCCAACTAACTCTTTGGATGCAAAAAATCTGGTGCCCACATTAGTTTCGGGATTGCTGTGCAATCCTCCACGTCGTTGTCGTACGAATCGGTATTGGTTGTTCTGTCAATGATTGGGGCTCAGATCCTGCGCCTACAGATGATATTGCGCAATGCCTGGTCGGATCCCCAGTTGTGGGTCAACCAACTGTTGTAGCACCGGTTGCTCCCTTTGTAACGGCTGGTACGACTTTTCCCTCTGTTGTGGATCCTGCACCTACTACTCATCCATATGGTACTCGATTGAAGCACAATATCAAGAAACCCAAAGTGCATACAGATGGAAGAGTAACATAATTTGTGGTTCGATCTTTTGCCTCTGAACGTACTTCACATATTATTGCTATGGCGCATCCCTTCTGGCGTCAGGCAATGAATGATGAATTTTAGGCACTTCTAAAAAATAAAACATGGCACATAGTTCCTCGTCGTGCTAGTCTTAATGTTATTGATTGCAAATGGGTTTTCAAACTTAACCAAAAGCCAGATGGCTCTATTTATCGCTACAAAGCACACCTGGTTGCTAAAGAGTTTAAACAGTAGCATGGCGTTGATTATGATGATACCTTTAGTCCAGTTGTTAAGCCCACTACCATTCGATTCTTATTACCTCTTGCTATTTCTCGTAGTTGGGCTATTCAGCATATTGATAATCAAAATGCTTTTCTTCCTGAATTTCTTAATGAAGATGTTTATATGAAGCAGCCCCCTGGGTTTATGGATTCTCAACATCCTAGTTATCTCCGCAAGCTGGATAAGTCGTTTTATGGCCTCAAGCAAGCTCCGAACTATTACAGCTGGATTTTATACCTTCAGAGGCTGATGTCTCTCTTTTTCATTTTTAACAAGATGGTCATTCAGATGTATATCCTCATCTATGTTCATGACATTATTATCATCAACTCATCTTCTATGGCTACTGAAGAACTTCTTACACAGCTTCGGGATGATTTTGCTGTCAAGGATCTTGAGATTTTGAGTTATTTTCTTGAGATTGAGGTCTGTCATACTTTCAATGGACTTGTTCTGACACAACATAAATACATTCAAAATTTATTATCTAGAACCAACATGCTCACCTCCAAAGGTGTGTCCACACCTATGCTTCCTAGTGAGAAGTTGTTATTGGATGGTGGGGAAAAGCTCTAGCCTGAGGATACTACTCGCTATCGGAGTGTCGTTGGTTATGATATATCCTTTTGTGTCAACATAGTGTGTCAGTGCATGTCCTCCCCGACTTCTGTACATTGGGCGGCGGTCAAACAAATTCTCCATTATTTACATGACACTATTGATATGGGCTTGTATCTTACAAAGTCTAGTACTGATTTACTGAGTGCCTTCTCAGATGCTGATTGGGTCGGGAATCCGGATGACCGTCGAAGCACTTGAGGCTATGCGATCTTCTTTGGTGACAATCTTATCTCTTGGAGTTAAAGGAAATAATCGACAGTTTTTCATTCTAATACGGAGACGAAATACAAGGTGGTTGCTGATGCCACTACCGAATTAATCTTGATCCAAGTCCTCTTGCATGAGCTAGGGATCTCGCAAGCGTGAGCGCCTAGCTTGTTGTGTGACAACATTGGTGCCACCTATCTGTCCGCCAATCCAATCTTTCATTGACAGACGAAGCATGTTGAGGTTGATTATTACTTCGTTCGTGAATGAGTATTGACTCGTCAGCTTGATGTGCGACTCATATCTTCCAAGGATCATCTCGTCGATATCATGACAAAGTCACTGTCAGCTCCTTATTTGAGCAGTTTTAGGCGCAATCTAAACTTAGTAGGGTGTTAAACGTGAATAGGTCATATTTGTACATAGTAAGATAATTTATTGATTTACGGGTTTGTTATCATGGATCAAGGAGAATCTATGATTTCCTGGTTTGTTACCATGGATCAAGGAGAATTTATGATTTCCTCGTTTATTACTATGGATCAAGGCCCTCCATGTAATCCTTATTATACATATCTATAAACACATGAGGTGGTGACCCATATAGGTCATAGTGTCATTCAACCTAACATGGTATCAGAGTCATATCCTAAACTTAGCCATGTCAATAGAATCCTCAAATGTCGAACCAAGGACTCTAAAAGAAAAGGACTTGAGGTTCCTCGAAGGCATAGTAAAAAAATGACTAAGACTCCAAAAGAAAAGGAGTCGAGCCTCGATTAAGGGTAGGTGTACTTTGTTTGAGGGGAGGTGTTGGATGAAAGTCCCACATCGGCTGATTTAGGAAATAATCATGGGTTTATATCATAGCATTGTGTAGAGTCGTGTTCATCTAACACCAACATCACCTTTGGGTTGATGAGGTACCTTGTACGAACGACTTGGGCGCAACCCATATTCCTGAACTAGCCAGGAGGGGTTAGGGTCTATTTTGTACATATGGCTCAATTGTGACCCTTAGTGAGTTATAAGAGTCATTAAGGGTACGTAATTAAGGTAGTATCAGTTGTGCCAAGTGGAGGAGCTAGTTAGTTACTATCTCCACTCGGAAGAGCAACGCAACAGATCATTTACTGTTCTATCCCAAGAGGGTATGTAACTTGTCAATTACTATCTCCGATAGAAGGGCAATGCGACACGTTGATTATTGTTTCTGTCTAAATAGGCGATTCAACGAGTATTTATTGTTAAATGTAGAAGTGGTTATATCTATACATTGTAGGAGAATCCTCTATTCTTGGAGTTGCATCTTCTGATTTCCTGGTTTGTTACCGTGTATCAAGGTTCACCATATAATCCTCATTGTACACATCTATATATATATATATATGAGATCGTGACCCATAGAAGTTACAGTGTCATTCAACCTAAATGGTATCGGAGCCAAGGTTTATTCATTAACAATGTCTATTATTCATTAACAATGTCTACCATATCTTCTTCCTCCTCCCCATCCACCATCTCCAACACGATCTCTCTACCATGGCGTCGACCTTTGCCCCAATCCCTCTCCACCACGCTTTCACAATCTGTCTCACCAAGAACAACCTTCTTCGGCGCAACGATCCCCACGTCGATACCTTACTTTCACTCGGTTCTTCCTCAGAACAGCATTCTAACGTTCCGTGAAACCCCCAAAATACCCCGTGAACCAACCCACACGATTTTCTTTCCAACGCACTCGATTTTTCACTCTCTCAGACACACTTAGACACAAAAGGTGAGTTTGGACAGAAAATCGTTTCCAAGGGATGTGAAAGGTTGGGCATAGAGATATAAAACGGTCAAAAAACGTTTTCCATTAAGGTAATAATTGTCTTGTTAGAAGTCATGCATATTTTCCGGCGAGAATAAATGCTACAACCTAATATCCTGTCATTTTGGAAATAAAAATAAAATCTTAAAAATAAGGAAAAATGGAAAAATCTTAATGGTTACATATAGTTATCTTCAATTCAAGGCATAAGGATTATATAATAGGCCTTATTTCACTATGACTAACTATTATGTATAGTTTCAAGGTCATTAAAACACGTGTAGGGGCTAAATAAAGACTTAAGTGTAAACCGATCATAATGTGCCTAAGGTTCCTCAAAGAATTTCAACATCTAAAATATCCATCAAATGGCTTAAGACTCTAAATAATTTTTATTTATAAAGATATGAAGATATATTCAAGGTTTCAAGTAATTTGGATCAAGTTTAGAAACTAAATCGAAAAAGATGATGAGTTAAGGCATAAAGTAAGCAACGATATTGACTGCATTTCATAAAGATACAAGATCTTTTCCGAAACTCCAAAGAAAATGACATGGTGAAGTTAATGATTTGTCCTTCAACTTTTTCTATTATCAAGATATGTCCAATGTATAAATAAGATGTATTTATGTTTTGTTTTAAATGCAAAAAATGTTATGGTTCTTTTTACTCCATCTTTTATGATTTTAAAGATAGTCGCGGCTCAAGCTTAAAAAATAGGGTCACGGTATTGTTCGTTAGAGAAACAATGGTATTTAAGTTGTAAGATATAATTATAAGGGTAAAACAAATTTTTATCTAGTTATAATTATGAACAATTCATGAATGATCGACTTGCTTGTAATTATTATATCAATGTACACAACTTATCGTGAAAATGCATAAGAGTGCAACTTTAGTTTATAAATTTATAGGTCTATAAGGTATCTGGCTAGCTCATAGTAATAGTAAAAAGAGTAATTTAATTGAAAGAAAAGATGAAGGGTTCAAATTAATATATAATACATCAAATATATCAAACATAAAAGGAAAAAATATATTTATTATATTTGATACATTAAATATTAAAATAATTATGTATTTCAAATCGATTAAATAACTATATATGATTCGAACTAGTTAAGTATATATTAGAATATCTCATGACATTTAAATATAATTTAAATAATATATTATATCTACAATGTTTTTTTTTTTTTAATATTTTTGTTATTTATGATTTTCTTACAAAATGCTCTCATAAGCTTAAACCTTGTGTTTGAATCATAGAAATACTTTGTGGAGTAGATTCAATCGTTAAAAGAGTTGGAACAAATAGATTAAAGACGTGCCAAAACTTTCTTTACATTTCTGCAATGTAAGTTTATATAATCCTTAGTTTGATTTAATTCTAAATAAATTCAAAGTCGATTCAAACTATTTCGTTGTGCGAATAAAAAGGTATATTCTCAACATCTAAAAGATGAAAATTTATAACTTCCCAAAAAGGAATTTGTAATCCGTAAGGAGAAAGAAAAATGAAAAGGTGGAAGAAGAAAATCAAATGAGTTTAGGATGCACTTTTAAAGAATATTTCAAATAAAAATGTAGTCTACCAAGAGCCTTATAAACAAGCTCTAGAAAGTATCGTGTATCGTGGAACATTTTTTTTATAGTCTCGAGGATAAGGACATCGCACGTGAAGCTAGCTAAATGTTGAAGAAGGAGCTGACCACAATCAAAGATTAGTGGTCGACAACAATAAACAATAAGCCACTTTGATCATTTCATTGTTCTGGTCTTATTTTGACCTCCTCAAATTTAGTTTTTGATTCAATTTTTTTAGTTTCTTTATTTTAACTCAATTTATTACCTCTTTAAAAAATTTGGTGACATTTGAAGTCTCCAAAGTATAAATATTAAGACTCAACTTGAATAGATAAAAAATCATGTTAGAATTTTTGCATGAAATACGTGTAGAAATCGTTTTAGATTAGTTTAATATAGAAATCAGGTTAAAAACCTTCTTAAATTTTTGTTGAAAAGAAGTATTTTAAAAGGGCTTTAGAAGGAACTAGTCAAATAAATGTTAGAAGGAAAAAGGAAAAGTAATAAAGAGGAGTTTAATAAAATCAAAATGGAAAATGAATAAAATATTATTAAATTTGCAAAAATCAAGGTTCTTCAACCTTCAACCGTGGAAGAATCGACTCCAATTAGTTCTTATTCTGGCCATGTTTTCTTTAAATTGTGCGTCAAAAGTGAAAACTTGTTTGATAAAGGATTGAACCATAGCCGCAATTTTAAGAATCATCGAGATATTTAGAGTGAATTTGGAGTTTGAAATTCGAGTATAAAAACCCATAAACGTCAAAAATATTCTAAAGTGAAAGCTTGATGGGCTGTTATATGTAATGCTGCTTGATTATCAAAATACAATAATGTTGGTTCGGACAACGAAATTTTCAAGTCTTGAAGAATGTATCTTAGCCAAGTTGACTCTAAACAAGTATTTGTGATAGCTCGATACTTTTAACTGGACACATTGGACAAATATTATTAAATTTGCTTTTTAGCAGAACCTAGAAATAGACCGTCTAGAAGTTCGAAAACTACCCCAATCAGGATCGCAATATGCTCGTAATCTCCAAGTTGTTTTCAGTTGGTAATAGAAGTTCTTAACTAGAAATACCTTTGACGTATCTCAGAACTCGAAGAGCTGCCTCACAATGTGATTTTCTTGGTTCATGCATAAATTGATTTCTTCGTAGAACTTGTGAGTAATCTTGTTTAAAAATTGTAGGAACAAGTTTGAAAGGAAATGGTGGAGAATTGCTTTCGACTTTGGAAGAAATCCGAGAGTAGAAGACCTAAAATCTAAATGCTTATTACCTACGATTGGGAGCTTTGACCTTACTCGATTCTTATTCCAAACTATTGCCCCAACTTCGGACGGGGAAGCTTCCATCGATGTTGAAACCTCCAGAATCATGATTTGGAGATTAAATTCTCTGGATAATCCGTCAGCAATATCCTCTCTGATTAGTGAGCTACCAACTTCCAATTTGAATTCTAACGTTGAATTTGATGATCTGTGTACATTNTTTTTTTTTTTTTTTTTTTTTTTTTTTTTTTTTTTTACATATTCGTAATTATCCATACTTTTAGGGTCATTTTGGTAATTTGCCACTTTCGAATATTTTCTAAACAATTTTTCATTTCTTGTTGGTCATTTTTTACTTGTTGAACATCTTAAAATTCCTTCTAGATAAGGAATTAAAAATTGGGATAGTTCCTTCATAATTGGAAAAATGAATTATTATTATTTTTTTTACTTACTTTTCTCTTTTTAATTGTTTTCCCAACACCTTAACTCATTAATATTACTTGTTTGGTGTTAAGGTCTAGAAATGATTTATTCAAGACCTTTGTCGTTGCTTAGTTCTCTTAATTTCTTTTTTGAGATCTTTTGAGTCTTGCATTGGAGGCTTATTTTCATTGGAACTAATTTCCTCAACATTGGAGGTTCTTTGTTGAGATGACTGATCTTCCTCGCATTTGCATTATCTTAGGACTTACTTCTTTCCACAACATGATAAATCTTGTTCCTCAAGTTTGTATCTTGAAAACTTCCCTTCTCCCTTTTTGTACCAGGCTTATCAATGGGTCATTCCGGGCTTAAATTATGCTAAAATCCCTTTTTGAGAAGAATGACATATCCATGATTATCCATATAATTAGAGATATTTTGATAATTAGTCACTTACTAAATATTTTATTATTATTTTATTATGAAAAATCCATAATTTTATTAAAATCATTGCTGTCATTTTTTCACTGGGGCATTTGAAATTCCTTTCACTTTTCCAACTTCAATCCTTTTCCAAGGACCTTTACTCCTTTTCCAACTTCAATCGAGTTGCCTAGGTCATCGAATGAAAAGAAAATCAGTCTCAACAGTAAACGACGTTATAAAGTGAGAGTGATTTTCTTCATGGTCCGATCTTATGCAATACTCATTGCATATGACACCCCACTCACATGTCTCCGCATGTACAATTTAGTGATCACATTGTTTATGTCATATACAAAAGTGGGCCGTATCCATAGTGCCCCCAGAATAAGGTACTCAGCCTTATCCGTATACTATAAATCATTTTGACTATATACTTGAATTTGATCCACTCTTATGTCTCTACATATAGTTCAAGTAATCATACTAGAGTGATCTTAGTTTATTGGATTTAGATTAATAATCGTAAAATTCACTTTATTCAATAACAATTTTTACTGAATAAACATCAATAATAACTTTATTGAAAATAGAATATATTTTTGTTTACCAACTATGAGTTTTGAGGACATAAAACTCAACACCAATGATGTTTAATATTTTGATAACTAATCCATTTCGGGTTCGTAAGTAATTCTTTTACACCAACAAACCCAATGAACTAACTTTTCTCTTCATCTTACTTCATTAGCTAGCTTAATTGTTTAGGAAGTGAATTATCCGTATCCATGTTTTTTAGAATTGTGACCTCATCATTGTTCAAAATGCTATCATGAATCTTTAACATCATCTATGAAAGGTTAGCTGGTAACGACTCCACAAGACCATAACGTTATACTGAATTTGGGAAGGGACCTCATATGCTAGCCAACTAACTGATTCTACCTGTGTGGTCCTCGTCTCACTTATGACAAGTTTATGGAACAAAGTGATAAGGCAACCCTAATCCTCAGCCCAACGATCCAAGCTTATGTTGAAGCAATAACCCTTGAATCAAAGTAATTAACACCTCCTTATACGAAATTTGGATCAACAAAGAGATAAGGCTAGAATTAGATTACCTCTTACGATCGAAGATCTAGAAGCAAGATTTGGAAACCTTGTTCTAAATTGAGTCACTCCACAATCTAACTTGATCAAGGCTTGATTGAATGGCTCGGGTGCAATTCTACTACAAGAATTGCTTGAAACTTAGAAATGGCAAATATGATGCTCGGATTTCTAAGGGAAACGTCTCAATTTGAGATCTGAATTACATTCATCCACGAATCTGTTTTTTACATAACATATTGTGGGTATTTATAGTCTCCCGACAAAAGACGTTTGTGGACGGAATTTATTCGAGATGTTTGTGGACGGGATTTATTCCCGATCCCCTTTAATCTCCACAAAGAATAAGTCAAATTGACCATTTGACTTTTACATAATTTATCAAATTAAACATAGTTTTTTCTAACAAACATTCTCTGTGCGCAGGTTCGAATTTTGAATTTTTTGGAACACCGTGATTCTTATCATCTTCCCCCTCTTCAGAAGGATTCGTCCTCGAATCAGAAAAAAAAATCATCACCTTCTTTCCTTCACCTCCTTTTGAAATTTTTGAATCACTCAAAATTCCCCTTGACAAAAACTTCTTAGGCAAAAATCTCCGTTGACAAAAGGAAAAACTACTTTCTTAAAGAATAAGTCAACAACATGCTTTCCATCATCCATAAATCTATCTGCCACATGCTTCATCTTCGGCCAACAAAAGTGTTTATGCAACATCTTATAAACTTTATTAATCCTAAGATGTCCCATTAAGGCACCACCATATGCTTCTCTCAAAAACAATTCTTTTATATTAGAAGGAAAAACAACATGCTTTCCATCATCCATAAATCTATCTGCTACATGCTTCATCTTCGGCCAACAAAAATGTTTATGCAACATCTTATAAACTTTATTAATCCTAAGATGTCCCATTAAGGCACCACCATATGCTTCTCTCAAAAACAAGTCTTTTATA
>NC_036649.1:3896215-3907035 GCF_002806865.2 Cucurbita pepo subsp. pepo | reverse complement strand
CGGGATTTATTCCCGATCCCCTTTAATCTACACAAAGAATAAGTCAAATTGACCATTTGACTTTTACATAATTTATCAAATTAAACATAGTTTTTTCTAACAAACGTTCATGTGCTTGAGTGGCTAATGCGGTAGACTTGTAATCAATTGAGCTCTCTGTGCGCAGGTTTGAATTCTGTTGTTGACATAGTTTTTTGAATCTTTTGGAACACTGTGATTCTTATCACACAGCCCGGGTTAAGAAGCTCATGAAAATTTCTGAAACTATAATGACACTAAATCGAATAAACCTTGGTACTAAATGACAAATCTAGGTCAAACTCAATGGTACTTCAAATCTGGGTCAAACTCAATGGTACTTCGTTATGGATCACCGATCAGAGTAGGGCACTATTAGGTCTCAATCTAAGTCCTCATTATCACTATTAACGTACTAAAGGTAACGTACTAAAGGGAATAAAAAAAAGCTAGTCTTGACTCTTATGATGACGTTCATGATAACAAATTAGCATCCTAAGCTATCTCATGGTCTCTTGAACGTTATGTTGGTAAACGAAAAACTTTGGGAGCACTAAAGTTAACTTCTTTGATCATATTAAATGATCCATGGGTGCTTGATTCACTAGAAACATCCTTATGGATAATTGTGAAACCATTACAGTTTCGGTGCCCTAATCTTTGGCACTATTAGGTCTCAATCTAAGTCCTCAATATCACTAATAACGTACTAAAGGGAATAAAAAAAAGCTAGTCTTGACTCTTGTGATGACGTTCATGATAACAAATTAGCATCCTAAGCTATCTCATGGTCTCTTGAACGTTATGTTGGTAAACGAAAAACTTTGGGAGCACTAAAGTTAACTTCTTTGATCATATTAAATGATCCATGGGTGCTTGATTCACTAGAAATATCCTTACGGATAATTGTGAAACCATTACAGTTTCGGTGCCCTAATCTTTTCATAATTCTTTGGCTCATGCTAGTATAAGGATTAAAACCTATAAATCACACAATTTTAAGTTTCTTGATTGAAATTAGAGTTTCTAGCATAACAAAAATCTTTTGATATAGCTTAGAGCACTTATAATATGGAATCGGCCCAAGGGAAAGCTCTAATACCATACGATATGGAATCACTACAAGGAAAGTAAGCTTTAAATTACCGTGTTGATCAAATATCTCAAGGCAAGAACACTTGTTTGAGATTTGAATCACTCCACAGGCTAGATTGATCATGTCAAGTTTGAACAATTCTACATGCAACCTAAACTGCATAGAATTGCAAAGAAACTTAGTCATTGGCTAAAAAAAAGTTAGTTCACAGTAGAACGCAGATTAGGTGAACTATAGATGAACTCTCATTTGGTTTGTTACGTGTAAAGCATTACTTACCAACCCTAAATGGATGAGTGATCAAAATATTAAACATCATTCGATCAAAATATATATATATTATATAATCTTAAAATAAAATAATATTATCTTAAAATGATACAGAGATTTCATTAAAATGCTTAAAGAGATAAAAACATCTTGATACCACGAAATTTCTCAAAAATAATTGTTGAGAGTAGGATTTGATGCCCTTTAGAATATGTAACACTCTGGCAACATTCCAACCATTTATGATTGCTATTTTAAAGACATGATGGAAATGTGTATGGAGATTTTCATGGATGGCTTATTTGTGCAATTTGTGGAAGGTTGTACAAAGGTGCGAGAAGAAAAATCTTATACTAAATAGGAAAAAAATGTCATTTCATTGTCAATGAAGAGATATAATGCTAGGCTACAACATATCGAGAATAGGAATAAAAGTTGACAGAGTCAAGATTGAAGCCATTGAGAAACTAAATCCAAGTTTCTTAAGTTATGTACGATTCTATAGGAGGTTTATGAAGGACTTCTTAAGAATTGCAAAACCTTTATGTCACTTGTCGGAGAAAAATAGGAAATTCATTTTCTATGAACAATGTAGGATAGCTTTCAAAGAATTAAAGACATGTCAAACTACAACTCCATAATGTCAACCTTTGATTGGAATTCACCATTTGAATTAATATGTGAGGCTAGTGATCAGGTTATAGGGGCAATGCTATAACATAAGAAAGAAAAGGTACTTCATACCATTTGAATTAATATGTGATGCTAGGGATCAGGCTAGAGGGAAAATGCTAGAACATAAGTAAGAAAAGGTACTTCATCCTAACTATTATTGAAGCAAAACATTGAATGAGATTCAAGTGAATTATACAACAAATGAAAAAGAGCAGCTAGCTGTAGTTTTTAGTGTTGAAAATTGCCGAGCTTATTTATTTGGAGTAAAATGTAAAAGTGCACACTAATCATGTGACAATCAATCTCCTAATGATGAAACCTAATGGCAAGCCTAGATTAATATGATGGATTCTACTACTACAAGAATTTGAGATATAAATCTTGGATACGAATACGAAGTGAGCTAAAATTCATGTAGCTCACGTATCTAGGCTAGAAAACATGGAGAAAAGTATCAACCAGGAAAAAATTGATTATGTTGATAACTCTCCAAAGGTAGAGTTATATCACGTCCTTTTAGAGTTAATTTTGCACTCTCTCACCATTTTGTCATTAATTGCTCCATTTATTCTAATTAGTATACATGAAATAGTCAATTGTGATTTAATATGAAAAGAATATTGATTGGCATAAATCGAGCTTAATTGTATACTTAATTGAGTTATTTGGTAAACTTTCATAACATTTATGTTGAACCATGATGCTGTAATAAATCTGGAAACAACATTGCTTGCAAATCTGGAAATAAATTACTGACCCTGATGCTGAAGCAATTTGGAAAGCAAATTTTTCGAGGATAACATGGAAATTTTAATCCAGATCAGCAATCCACGTGGATCATTGACTACCAAATTAGAAACATCCTACGTGGATGATTTTATCATTTCTCAGTCCTAAATGAGAATAAACAAACATTATAAAAGGAAAATGATACCTAAAAAAGAAGGAGAGCCACACTTTAGAAAGCAGATTTTCAGATTAGACAGTTAGAGCCTCTGCTGTAGTGAACTGATGTGAAATCAGAGAAGAAGAAGAAGAAAACCCTAATCTAGCAGCTGTTGACAGCAAAGAAATTACAAACGATTATGGAAGTAATCACCATGCAGGACCCTCGAAAGTGGGCTTGGGAATCTATTAAAGAGAACTAAAATCCACCACAAAACTCAACAACTTATCTATTCAATATGTGTTTGGAGAAGATACCATGTTAGTGGAAGAAGGCAATATGTGTTTGGAGAAGATAGAGGGTGCAAAGAATCCAGCAGACATGTTGACAAAATGTGTTGATGTTGGAAAATTAAGGTTATGCAAAGCCTTAATTGGTATAGTGTAGTGATCGTTTGAGAATGAAATTCTTGGTTGACTGGATCAGTCTAGAGAATTGTTAGGTTATGGAGTCTGCTCTCTTATTTATAGTTTGGTCAACGGCTATATCCTGTAAAGCTATATTTGGTAAAGCTGTATCTGGTAAAGCTATATATGATAAATAGCTATATATAGTAGATGGTTAAATCTGGTAAAGCTATATATAGTAAACTGAACGGTAAAGCTTTGAAAACATACTTTTTCTATGGTCTGTATTCTCTTTATACATACTCATCAATACAAATTCTTTTAGCCAGAGTTCTCCTTGCAATATTCTCTATTTTGTTCTTTGTGTTCATCTAGATCGAGTGTGTATGTTGTTGTGTGATCCTAACAATTGACTGCATTTCACAAAGATACAAGATCTTTCCATAACTACAAAGAAGATGACATGGATGACATGGTGAAGTTAATTATTTATGGTCATTTAGAGCCTTGAATGTAAATACAAGATCTTTCTACTTCAACTTTTTATATTATCAAGATATGTCCAATGTATTCAAACTTTAATTTGGATTGGTAAATAAGATGTATTTATGCGAAAAATGTTATGGTTCTTTTTACTCCATCTTTTATGATTTTAAAGATAGTCGCGACTCAAACTTAAAAAACAGGGTCACGACATTGTTCGTTAGAGAAACAATGGTATTTAAGTTGTAAGATATAATTACAAGGGTAAAATAAATTTTTACCTAGTTATAATTACGAACAACTCGTGAATGATCGACTTACTTGTAATTATTATATCAATGTACACAACTTATCGTGAAAATGCATAATTGTGCAACTTTAGTTTAAAATTTATAGGTCTATAAGGTCCCTTACTAGCTCATAGTAATAGTAAAAAGAGTAATTTAATTGAAAGAAAAGATGAAGGGTTCAAATTAATATATAATACATTAGATAAATTAAACCTAAAAGGAAAAAATATATTCATTATATTTGATACATTAAATATTAAAATAATTATGTATTTGAAATCCGTTAAATAACTATATATATATAATTCAAATTAGTTAAGTATATATTAGAATATCTGATGACATATAAATCTAATTTAAATAATATATTATATCTACCTGTTACTTGGTAACTTTTTTTTTTTTTACTAGATTTTCTTACCAAATGCACTCACAAGCTTAAACTTTGTGTTTGAATCATAGAAAGACTTTGTGGAATAGATTCAATCGCTAAAAGAGTTGGAGTAAGTAGATTAAAGACGTGTCAAAACTTTCTTTACATTTTTGCTTTGTATAATCCTTAGTTTTATTTAATTCTAAATAAATTCAAAGTCGATTCAATTATTTTGTTGCGCGAATAAAAGGTATATTCCACACCTAAAGGATGAAAATTTATAACTTCCAAAAAGGAATTTGTAATGCCCTAACGAGAAGAAAAATGAAAAGGTGGAAGAAGAAAATCAAATGGGTGTAGGATGCACTTTTAAAGAATATTTCAAATAAAAAATGTAGTCTACCAAGAGCCTTAAGATAGACTCTAGAAAGTATGGGAACATTTTTTTTATAGTCTCGAGGATAAGGAAATAGCAGGTGAGGCTAGCTAAATGTTGAAGAAGAAGCTGACCACGATCAAAGATTAGTGGTCGACAACAATAAACAATAAGCCTTTTTAATCATTTCATTCTTCTTGTCCTATTTTGACCTCCTCAAACTTAGTTTTTTATCCCATTTTTTTAGTTTCTTTATTTTAACTCAATTTATTACCTCTCTTTAAAATTTGGTGACATTTGAAGTAGCCAAAAAGCATAAATAGCCAAAAAGCATAAATATTAAGATTAAGACTCAGCTTGAATAAGTAAGAAATCATGTTAGAATTTTTGCATGTTAGAATTTTTGCATGAAATACCTGTAGATATCGTTTTAGATTGCTTATCACTTCTAAATCAATAAAAGTGTATATATATATATATATATATGTGAAGATCAGTCAGTACAAAGCACGCCCCACCCCAAAATGAAATCTTAACACTGTCTAAAACTTAGCCTGAATGTTGGTGATAATAGCGGGATCGGTTTGGAAGGCCTTTGCAAGGATATCGGTGGAGATGTCCGGGTTTGATCCAAAAATTGCATTTGCAATGAGAATAACACCTGGGTTTTGGCTGCTCAAAGCTGCAAGGGCGACTGCAGAGCCATTCCCGATATTCTGTTGGAAGTGAATGAGACCGACAGGAAACACGAACACATCGCCCTTGTTCATGGTCTTGGTTATGAGACGGTTTTCCGGGATGGAGGTGACGAAGCCGACCAGGAGCGTGCCTTCGAGGACTGTCAAGATTTCGGTGGCACGAGGGTGCGTGTGGGGAGGGTTGATGCCATGTGGGGCGAAGTCAATGCGAACGAGGGAGATGCCAAGAGTGTTGAGCCCTGGGATTTGGGCAACACTGACAGGAGTTGCTTGGGATCCCACCGGGTTGTTTACGGCGGCTGCCACATTCAATCCGCTCCAGAAGAAGTCTTTGGCTTCCACAAGCTTGGGATCCTTGCAAACTAGGCCATTCACTTTCACTGTCTCACAATGAAACAAGCATCATCAATATTGACATCCAAAAATAGATGCATATATATATATATATGTATACTTGGAATGCTTACCAGGACTGTTGAGATCTGCAACACAGAAATCTTGAAGTGGGCTTGGCTCGGATGCCCACGCAACCCAACAAGTTATAGCCAGGAAGGTGAGAAACAAAAGTGGGGCGGCCATGATGAGCTGATCTTCACAAACACTTGGAGATTTGGGTGAGACACCAAAGCACCCTATATATGCTTTGGCTTTGAATTAAGGAGGACATATAAAGAAGCTGTATTTATAGATCACTTGGAAACATTTTCCTAATTGATGGACGGCTCAACAACTGTCCAACCCTACTCTTTTTATAGTCATTTCTTTTAATATGCTATTAAATGTGAAGGCCATTTTTAGAAAAGTAAACTAATATTAGGTATGTTTTGGCTTTCAATACTATGTTATAATCCTATGTTATAATGTTAAAAATGTTATTATAAGTTAAAAGATGGCACAATATTTTAGCTATATTAAACATATTATAACTTTAATAAAACACTATAAAATGTGTTATAATTTAGAGAATGAGTCTCGCTGGTTTAGAGAATGGTCATGAGTTCATAAGTAAGTAATACACCTTAGCTAATCTTTTTACAAAATCAAAAACATGAGAGCTTTCACTCAAAATGGATAATATCGTACCATTGTGGACATTTTACTTAACCTTGTTCCAAACTAATTTTGATGTTGGAAAGAACTCAAAGGCCATGGATGGGAGATATGNAAACTAATTTTGATGTTGGAAAGAACTCAAAGGCCATGGATGGGAGATATGATATACATCGCGGTCTATTTAAGTTATGATATACTCAAACAAATTATGACATACGTCGCAGTCTATTTCTGAGTTTTGCATCTTTCTAAGAAATCTAATAATTTCTTAAGAAGTCTAAAAAGAAAACCAATCAAACGCCGTCTATTTTTTTGTTTTGCATCTTTCTTGAAAATTCAATAATTACTTGGAAGTCTAAAAATCAAACCAACATGTCTAAATCATTTGGGTATTGCATCTTCTTAGAAAATTCAATTATTTTTTGGAAGTCTCAAAACCAAACCAATGAGTCCATGAGTCCAGATTATCAACAAATATGATGTTTTCAATCTCTATTTTCTGAGAGACAAGTCGAGTGTTATTGACCTACACTCGTAAAGACAAATTGGGTGTTATTAACGCACAATCCTAAAGATAAATTAGGTGTCACTGACCTACACTCGTAAAGATAAGTTGGGTATTGTTGGCCTACCCTCTCAACTTGAAGGAAAGTATTGGAATATATTTTATATAGCTAGGATTTATATTTGGTATATTTTATCTTATTTTCAAGATTTGGTTAGTATAATATTTTCTCAGTTTGTAGTTTGTATTCTATTTAAGCGTGAATATTAATGAATCAATCCTACTTATGTTTGTTAGACTTTCAATCCCACTTAGGTTTCTTATTCTTAACATGGCATTAGAGCTTCTCATTCTTAACGTGTATCACAACTCTTAATAATGTCGTAACATTTGAGAAGCATATGTGTTTTTGACATCAAAATACTCTTTGGATGTATTTGTCATAGATAGAAGACCTATTGACGATATTGATGAAAGCTATTGAAAAAGCAGTGGCTAGTGGCTAGATATGAGGATGGCGTAGTTGTTCACATTCTCATCTAGAAGTCAAGAAAATGTTACAACCAGGCAAATTCAAAAGACAGGAAAATAAACAGATGGTTAGTAAAGATAGGTGAAAGAATTGCATCTGGATATTGTGGTCATTTGTACCATGGATTATATCTTGGTCAAGATGTTGCTGTCCAGATATTAACATCTTAATATCTAAAGGATGGTTTAGAGGATTAATTCAATCAAGTAGCTCTACTTTTGATTTTGTTGGGTGAATTGTATTATATATGATGACGCGTGTCCGGTGGCCTCTACATGTTTCATAATATGTTAAGCTATGCTATGTTATTTGATGTTATGCTATCTCATGTCATGTTATGCTAAGCCATGATATGATATGTCCATCTATGATATTTTATGTCATGTCACATTATGTCATGATAACCTATGCGATGTAATAAAGCTGATCATGCCATCTTATAGGTCACATTTTGTAGCCCTTTATTTTTTTTTATTATTTTTATTATTTGTTACATACGTTAGTTATTTTTATTTTTATTTTTTTATGAATTTTTATTTATTTTTTTTAATAATTTACTCTGAAGGTTTAATTCCACAACATTGTTTCTTTAATTTTTGAAAAGAATTTTCTCATACAATAGACATGTCATGCATGCAATGACAACCTTATTTATAATAGAAAATCGAGTTTTTATATTTGGTTTCAACGGCTAATATTACAACTAGCAGCTCTTTTTCAACCGCAAAAAGGTCATTGTTCCAAGAATCTTTCCATATTTTTAATTCCTTATCTAGAAGGAATTTCGAGATGGTCGAGAAGGGAAAAATGACCAAAAAGGGATGAAGAATTTTTTAAAAAATTATAGATCTTTTGAGAAATAATAATAAAATATTAAGAAACCAAAATACCCCTAGAAGAATGGATAATTATAGAAATGCCACTCTACAATGACCGTTGGAGCAAAATCCTTCGAAACTCAAATCTCAATCGTTGGATCATCACATCATTACATCAAAATCATCACATCCAACGACTAGTATTCAAAACAAAGGTCGGTAAGGCTCTGATCGATGTTGATATTTTTGATGAATTATCCAAAAAGTTTAATCTTCGAATCACGACGATTTTGGAGCTCTCAATTTTAGTATAAGCTCCTCCTATAAAGTCTAAATTAAGAGCAACAATATGGAACAAGAATCGAGCAAGGTCGAGCTCCCGACCGAAGGCAATAAGCGTTGAGATTATGGGTCTCCTACTCTTGGATTTCTTCAAAATTCGAGAGCAATCCTCCACCATTTCTCTTCAAACTTATTCCTATAGTTTCTAAACAAGATTACCCACAAGTTCTATGAAGGAATGGAGTGCTCGAAGTGCCCAGAAACCATTCCCCCAATTCAATCTGCCATTGAAGAACTTTAAGGAAAACTCAAAAATTCAATCCGAGGATAAACGATGATTCGTCGAGCAAGAATGATCACAATCAGTTTCTGAACCTCCAAGGAGTGTTCCCATAGAAGACCACAAAGAGAAATAACCTCAGGAGCGTGCTCAATTGAAGGAAATCGATTTCAAGCTTAAATTAGTGATCAGTATCGAATTCCTATCTACGGTCCATTTTCCTTCAAATTGAGAATTCCTTAAGCTTCAAAGGATCAAGTTGAGTAACTTTGATGAAGGAATTGAGAGATGAAACGTCATAGAACAAATTACCCAAGAGATCGATTTTCTTGCGTTTCGGCTAACTTGCAGACCGAGAACAATTCTCCAAATTTTGGCTAACTTTAGCTTAAGGAAAGGATATGGATGATGTTCCATGAAGAAATCGAGCCTTGAAAACACCTAGAATCGGCTATCCAATAAAGAATCCCCTATTTTAGCTCTGGCGAGAAAACTGATTTTTGATGAATTTTGGAGGTGAATACCTTAGGCTATGATCCATGACAATGTATGAAATCAATATCAAGCTCTTCCTTGTAACACCAAGGGTAGAAACGACAAAATCGAAGCTGGAAGGTGATTTTTAGATAGCGGCGCAAAGGACGCGTGTGTCTTCTTCCAGTCTAGGGGACGAAGATGATGATGCGGCCGATTCAGTTGAACCGGCCAAGTCAGCCTAAAATTCAACCTTCCCTCGATTTTTCTCAATTATAACTGTTAGGTTATGGAGCCTGCTGCTTATTTATAGCTTGGTCAACGGTTATATCCGGTAAAGCTATATTTGGTAAAGCTATATCCGGTAAAGCTATATATGATAAATAGCTATATATATATAGTAGATGGTTAAATCTCATAAAGCTATATATAGTAAATAGCTATATATAGTAGATTGTTAAATCTGGTAAAACTATATATAGTAAACTGAACTATATATATATATATCTCGTCCGGTAGAGCTTAGGAAACTTACTTTCTGTATTCTTTGTATTCTCTCTTATTGTACATACTTGATGAAGTCATCAATATAAATCTTTTAGCTAGAGTTCTCCTTGCAATTTTCTCTATCCTGTTCTTTGTGTTTATCTAGATCGAGTTTGTGCGTTGTTGCGCGACTCTAACAACTGGTATTAGAGCTAGGCAGAAATCACCACGATCTGTGAAGATGGAAAGTTCAAAGATTGGAATTGACTCACAATCACGGAATTGACCTCGTGTTTGAAGGGAGAGGTTCATGAGTTTACACAGTGAAAGAAGGAGAGAATATCCGAGTGAAGGAGGGAGAGTCAAAGAGTGAAAGAAGGTGAGTTCAGTAGTGATTTCGTTTACAGTTAAAGAAAAGAGAAGAGACCGTAAAATACCCTTGTTTACTAGGGGAAGGAGCAGTGTTTGAATAAATAAATAGGTTCAGGTTCCGTAGTTCAGGAGTGAAGGAGAAAGAATCTTTGTTACAGGCAGGAGAGAGTAAAAGAGTTCCATCAGGTTCAGTAGCTCAGATCATAGAGTCAAAGGGGCAGGTTCATGAGCTTCTCTTTCTTTCCTTTCTCTTTTTCTTTTACCGACTGTAATGTAAAGAAAGGTTCTTCTTGACGCTTTACCTCCTGAAATAAGGGAATATCGGTTCAGGTTCCTTCTTTCATGAATAGACTCTCCTGTCAAGCAGCAACCTCTTTGAGCTCTTACCGAATCCCAACAAAGCCTATCTTGAGATCACAACTTCCTCTTCTTTTTTCTTTCAAGGA
>NC_036649.1:3888245-3895085 GCF_002806865.2 Cucurbita pepo subsp. pepo | reverse complement strand
AAAAATCGGGAATATCGGTTCCCCGGGGAATGAATCTTGTCTGAGTCTTCTTCCTTCTTTCTTTGTGCCTGTTCCGGAGTAGGGTAAGTCGCTCTCCTGTCAAGCAGCTAACTCCTGAAATAAGGCAATGGAAGCCACTTTACCTCCTTCCGGTCATATCGGGCGGGGCTAGAAGTTGCTCAGGGCTAGAAAGGCAAGGTCAGGGAAGAAATAGAGTATAAGTAGTTCTCCTTTCCTGTTATGGATTGAAAAAGGAGAATTTCCCCTGATAGTTGGTTGAGTCTTTCAAAGCAGCTAAGGAGCGAAGGAGCTCGCCTCGAAGAGGGGAGGAGTTTACTGTTGTAAAATCAGTAGGAGTAGAGTCTTTCCTGTCCCTTCATTTATTCAAAGACTGTAAAGTAAAGGTCCGGTGAAGGATTTCATTCATTGAAAGAATAGGTGTAGTGTAGGATTTCATGAATTGAAAGAATAGTAGGGTACGGTGAAGTAGCTCTCGGTACTCGACTCATTCATCTTTCTTTCGTCTTGACTTCCCTTTCGGTTAATCAGTAATAGGTCCTGTCCTGTTCTGTCTCATTCATTTTTCTTCGAATAACTCACACGGAACAAGCAAGGAGTGAAGGCAATGGAATAGCTTGCCCTGATTCTTGACTTCCAGTTCTTTCATTCATGGACTGACTCGGAGGTTCAGGTTACGGTCCGGTCATAGAGTCCGGTTCAGGGGCAATGAGACCGTAAAATAGCTTGACCTTGTTTACGAGGGGTTCAGCCAGCCATGAGACCGAGTTACATCAGTCAAAGGTGAATAAGTAGTCAAGTAGGGATCATTAATAAAGAAAAAGGAGTTGCTTACCCGAGCTATCTTAGTCTTAGCTATCTTATAGTCAAGCTCTCTGGGTTTCTCCTATCTATAGAGATAGAATAGATCTTTTCATGGATTTAGTCATTCCATTTCCTTCTTGTTTTGGCTTTCAAAGCGGGGGCGAAGCCGCTCGACTGTAAAGGAGAGGAGTGTTTGAAGGTTCGTTCCGGGAAAAGGGGCGAAGTCCTGAGACCCGTAGGGCGAAGAGGGGAAGACGCTCGACAAAGGAGAGGGTCAAAGACGCGAGACCAAAGAAAGGGAGAGGGTCGAAGACGCTCGACGAGAAAAGGGAGGAGAGGGTTTCATTCAGTAGCTCGAGGAATATCATCAAAGGGGAAGGTTTAGGATTTCATTCATTTACGAGACTGGAAAGGATCTTTCATCGAGAGTAGAGTTCAGACTTTCAACACTTGAAGGTGAAGTAGCGAAGGTCATATCGGTTCAGGTTTAAGGTTTCGTCTTTCCTTGTTGGTTACGGGAGAGAGAGAAGGTGCAGGTTCAGTGCAAATAGCTTGACCTTGTTCAAGGGTTCCATCAGTCAAAGGTTTAAGGTTGAGTCGAATCTTGAGTTTCGTCTTTACTTCTGGTTCAGCAGCTCAGGTCATATATAGAGAGGGTCAGGGGCGAAGAGACGAGACCGATAGGGAGAGGGACAGTCAGGTCATATAGGTTCCGGGAAGCTAATAGAGGTTCAGTAGTTCTGTCTGACGAATCGGAAGGTAAATAGGTAAAGGGGAAGAAGGCGCAAATCCTTCTTTCATTTGTTCAGTCTTGAAAAGCAGCTAAGTAAGTAAGGAGTTCAACCGCTCGACCAAAGGGAGAGGAGTGAAACCGCTCAACCTATAGGGAGAAGAGTGAAAGAAGGGACAGAAGTAATAGGCCATCCAGGAGTGAAGGATCATGAATAAGGAGCCTTAAACCAAAGCGCTAAGGAGCGAAGGGGATAGGGAGTAGGGAGAGGTTAAGTTAAGGAAATAATGGAATTGCTTTACCGATAGGTTCAGGAGCTTTAGCGAAGGGTTGAGGTTGAGTCGGAACTCTCATTAAGCTTTCTATCCTATTTACTGAGTAAAAGAGTGAAATCAGGTTAATCAGTCATAGTCCAGCTAGCCATATGTACTCTTCTGTCGAATGAATCGTTTCGTCTTCACTCTCATGAATAAGGAAAGAAAGGAGTATTTCTCTTAGTTTACAGTTCAAGAAGGCGAAGAAGTAATAGTTCAGGCAATGAATGGAATTGTTCAACCCTCGTGAAAGAGAAGAGAAAGAGCTAGTCAAGAATAGAGGGGGACAATCAGGCTCGTTCAGTAGTGATTGAGGACAGAGTTTACAGTTCCGGAATAACAGAAAGAACGGAACAAGGAGTTAAAGAGAAAGAATCGTTTCGCCTTCACTCTAACGAATCTTGAGTATTGATCTTTTACAGGGAAATCCGGGAAGGGGCTAGAGGTTCAGCTTCTCATCCAGCTTACCTAGTTCAACCCGAGTTCAATCTGTCGAATTAATCTTTTGTGTCTTTCCTTTCTCTTTTTGGTTTGGGTTTGTTTCCTCTCCCGGATGGATTGACTTCCTGCCTGTAAAGGATTTCATTCATTAAAAGAATAGTAGGGTACGGTGAAGTAGCTCATTCATCTTTCTTCTCATAACGAACAATAACAAGAAGAGAAAGATTCGGTTACAGTGAATAAATAGGTAAAGGTGAAGAAGGAGTTATTGAGTTTACAGACAGAGTGAAAGAATCAAGAGGAGCCAAGCAACGAGACCGTAAGGGAGAGGAGCGAAGGGAGGAATACAGTCGGGTCGAAGACGCTCGACGAGTTTAGGGAGGAGAGGGTTGAGGTTGAGTCTCATTCTTCTTTTACTGTGAAGGGAGGGAGAGTGAGAGTCTGAGTATATGAATTAGCGGCTTTACCGAGTGGGTGAGTTCAGTTCTACAACTAGCATTAATTCATCTTTCTTCTTCTTTTCTTATAGTTCCATCAGGGGAAGGAGCGAAGACACGAGACCAAAGGGAGAGGAGCGAAGACACGAGACCAAAGGGAGAGGAGCGAAGACACTTTACCTACAGGTGATTGAGCGAAGGAGAATTTCTCTTGCATTTGAGAATCCATAGAAAGAATAGGAACAGGATCATGACTCTTTCGGCTTGACGGACTTCCTGTCCCTTCATTTCTTCCTTACAGTTACTGTTCTAGAGCTGATCTTTCTTGACTTTCTCTTTGTCTTTCCTTCCTTCCAGTTTACCTCGTGTTTGAAGGAGAAGGAAAAGGTTTAAGGCTTCGATAGTCTTGACTTAATAATTACCGAGTCTTTGAATAAAGAGGGGAAGTAGTGATTGATAATGACTCTTTCTTACAGGCAGTCGAGTAAAAGAATGAATCTTTCGGCTTGAGACTTCAGAATTACCTTGTTCAAGAGTGAAAGAGAATGAATAAGGAGTGTTTACAGTGAGTTCAAGAAGGGGGAATGAGACCCATAGAATAGGTGTAGGAGCTTTACCTTCTTCTCAGCCAGTCTATTTACCTAGTTCCTCATTACATTCTGAAAGAAGAATCAATACTCCTGTTTACAGAGTGAAAGAAAGAAGGATTTCATATCCCTTACCTTGGTCAATCAATCCAATGCAGGAGAAGATCAGAGGGAAGGGAGGAAGTAGCGAGACGAGAAGAGGATTTCATATGCTCAACTGTAAAAGGTTCCTCAATCAAATAGCTGTACCGAGGTCAATGAAAGAAGGGACAGGTTCAAGGACAGTAAATCAATTAGCTACTGAACCAACCTAGTTAATTACCTAGTGAGTGTTTGAGTTCAATCTAGCTGACGAATTAGGAGTTGAGTCTTAGCTTACAAGAAGTCAAAGAATAAAGAGAGGAGCTAATGAGACCGAGTTCCAGAAGGAAAAGCGTTAAGGTAGGTTGAGTAAGTAGGCAGGCAGGCATAGGAGAAAGATCAGTGTTTGAATGGTTCCAGGGAGAGAGAGATAGTTGTAGAACTGAAGGTGAAGTAGTTCAGGCAGGAGAATGCAGAGAGAGTGTTTACAGTTCAATCCGGTAATGTAATATCAGTTCAGGGGAATTCTTGGTGAGTCTTTCTTCGGTTACAGTGAATAAATAGGAAAAGGCAATGGAAGAGTGAGACCGAATAGGGAGAGTAGTTTAGGATAATGACTGTTTGTTTACCGGAGAGGAAAAGAAAAGGAGACTGAAGAAATAGGTTCCCCGGAGCTTGACCTTCTTCTTTTCTTACAGGCAGTCGAGTAAAAGAGTGAAATCCATCTCGTCTTAGTTTACAGTTCAAAAAGGTGAATGAGTTTGTTTACAGTGATGAAAGAATAAATAGGTGAAATCCGGGACAAGTGATTGAGTTCCGTCTCGTTTCGTCTTGACTACTTCTTTCTGACCGAGTTCCATCAGGAAAAGGTTGAAGGTTGAGTCTTCTTTGACAAGAGATAGTGAGCTTTACCCAGTGAAAGAAGGAAAAGGTTCATTCATGAGGTTACCGAGTTTACTCGTCAAGAAAGAAAGGAGAAGATCAATCAGGGAAGAAAACAAAGAAAGCAAAGCTAGAAAGGCTAAGACAGAACGAAGCAGTGAGGTCAGACCTTGTTTACAGAATAGGTGAAGGAGAAGGAATAAGGAGTCAGTATTGCTCTTTTGCTTTTACCGACAGTAAAGGCGAAGGAGAGAAGCCGAAGCAACTTTCCAGTGTTTGAAGGGAGACAGACGAAAGAAGTTGAGGTTCTGTTTGAGGTCTCTTTCCTTCCTCATTACCTCTAAAGCATCGATTTTATCCCCTAAAATACGAGAAAGATAGACTTTTATCCCCTAAAATACGGGAAAGATAGACTTTTCTCCCTCAAAATAGGGTAAAGCATCCATTTTATCCCGAAAAATAGGGGAAAGCATCGATTTGATCCCCAAAAAGAGGGTAAAGCATCGATTTGATCCCCTAAAATACGGGAAAGATAGAATTTCTTTTCTTGAAGCTGCTGCTATTAAGGGAAAAAGAGAAATACCCCCAAAATACGGGAAAGATAGAATTTCTTTTCTTGAAGCTGCTGCTATTAAGGGAAAAAGCTATGACAAGGTTTGACCCCTATGCTGGATAGAATTTATTTGCTTTTTGCTCCAGCTATTAGTGAAAAACCTCTTACGAACTTTGACAGTTATATGGGGATAGAATAAATTAATTAATGGTCCGTCGGAAAGAAGTAGGAGTTTCGGCTTTCAAAGCTGCTAAGGTTCAGGGGCGGAGCTCTGAGACCCATAGGGGAAGGGGCGAAGAAGCTCGACTGGAAAGGAAAGGAGAGGGGCGAAGAAGCAGCTCGACTGGAAAGGAAAGGAGAGGGGCGAAGAAGCAGCTCGACTGGAAAGGAGAGGGGCGACCTCGGCTTTCGAACCGAACTACGTAGCTGCTTCGCCTTTGAAATCGGAGACTGTTCCAATTTCCTACTGAGATAGGCAAGCAACGACTTTTCTTTAAGGAGCGTGCAGCGTTTATAAACAACCACAGAGATTTTCTCGATAGTCTTTCTTTTTTGTCAATGTTGAAATTGTGCATCATCTCAAACTTCATCGAACCTAGCAAGAAAACCTGTACTTCTTTACTTCTTTCCGGTTAGTTCAAGAAGGGCCATCCCATGCTGTCCTACCAAGTCCCCTTTAATGCAGTCCACGGTTATTAAGCCGCTAACGCGCATCTGAGAATATCTGTTTCTGTTAATTCCTCTTCGGTGTCGGATCTTCCCTTATCTATCAATGATAGCCTTCGCTTGAAAGCATTACTTAAACACTTTACAGTCCATCGTTCAGCTTCAACTTTCGTACATACGTAACTAGCTTTAAATAGATAGAACCTTGGCTAAATTAGCAGCTAGAAAAGTGAAAGGAATTTCAAAGCAAGTCGGATAAACTGGCAGGCCATTGATGCTAGCACTTTCTCTTCTTTCCAGGTTTTCTTTTTCTATTTTCGGATAAAAGAGTGGAGTTCCTTCCTATCCCTATCCAGCAACTATCAACTATTAACGATACCAACCAGTTCCGAATTAGCATTAGGCATTCATCCTCTTTCGGGTATTTAAAACAAAACCTGCTCCTAACGAACCGGCTCTCTCTTTCTTTCCTCTTCTCGTCGAGCTGCTAGTACCAAGGTAAACCAAGAATTATATCCTTTATCTACATCTATAATTGAATAGTAGCTTTCCATGCAAGTGAAATAAAAGAATACGAGCTAAGCGAATGGATTCTATCCCTATCTTTCTCTTTTGTACCAGTTAATTAGCTGAGAGTTCTTTTCATTTTTGCATTTGACTGCCTAATTCTCTTTCCCTTCCCCAATAATAAGCTATTTATCCTAATTTAGGATACCGATACCAGGCCTTGCTTAGCTAGGGAATTCTCACTTGTTTTTCTTCTGTAAGCTGTAAAGACTGAACTCTAAATAAGGATCTCCTGCTTTCAGATTCTCAATATACTAGAATATACCTAATCAGAGTCGAGGATAACTGGCTCATCAAAAAGAGTGAGAGGTGCTTTCCATGTAAGCTTCTATTTTTGTCAATTGAATTAGCTGCTTCTAAGTTCTAAGGAAATCTCCCTTAGTGTACTCTCGAGCTTTCAGAAACGATCTTAGCCAAACATTGACTTTAATCAACTGGCGCTGGCTTTTCAAAACATATATAGCTTAATGAATGCTAATGCTATACACTAGTAATATCTAAATTCAGAGTTCTTCTGAGGAAGACATGGTAAGGGGAATTTCATCCTGCCTAATATCTTTATCTGAAGGAAGGCTAACTCGTCTTCTGATACAAGTCACCCAAAGGTCACATGCTTCAAACAAAGAATTCGTTCTCTCCCTGCCGAAGAACAACCTGAAAGTCATCCACTTAGATTAGCTATATATATCAAGACTTTTGTGGCGAATTACTACATTCCGTCACACAAGTGAGGGCTTGATTTAATAGGGTTATAAAATGG
>NC_036649.1:3883118-3886594 GCF_002806865.2 Cucurbita pepo subsp. pepo | reverse complement strand
GAACTCCCATGAATCAGGAGTATTTCTCTTTCTTTACCGTTATTAAAAAGAAGAAGAAATAGGAAAGAAAAGGCAATGGAAGGTGTAGGAGTGAGGGAGAAGGTGAATGAGCAAATCTCTTTCTTTCATTTGTTGAGTCTTCTGTAAACTCTCATTCATCTTTCTTGTCTTGTTTTCGTCTTTCTCCTTATGATTTAGAAAGGTAAAGGAGTGAAGCCGAGTTCATGTTTCATTCTCATTCTTCTCCCCTCCCCTTCTTTCATTCTCGTCAGGTCATAAAGTTAAAGGTTCTTCTTCTTCTAGCTTTACCTCCATCAATAAGGTCAAGGAATAGAGGTTCATTAGCTGATCTTTCTTTCGTTCAGGGGAGGGTTTTCTCTTTCGGCTTTCCCTTGCTCAAGAGTGAAATGGAAAATAGTAAGGAGAGGATAGAAGAGACTTTAAAGAGTTTACGAGGTGAAGGGACAATCAATTCGTTAGCGGCTTTCCTACCCTTGTTTACAGGCAGTCGAGTAAAACAGTGAAATCAGGGACAAGTTTCTGGATCATTCTTCTTGAGTTGAGTCTTCCCTGTTTACCTCCTAAAATAAGTCTCTAGAGTGAAATCAATAGGAGAAGGAGCTTGACCTGATTCTCATCCAGCCTAGCCTGTTCTGTCTGACGAATCTTTAGTCTTGACTGACTGTTCAAGATCATTAAAGGTTCAGGGGCAGGATCATTCATCTTTCATTTTCTTCTTCAATCAATGAATTAGCTTACTCGACTCCCTCCCTTCTATTTACCTCGTGTTTGAATAAATAGGTGAATGAGTTTACCGAGTTCAATCAGTCAAAGGCAAAGCTGAATAAGTAGTGAGAGCAGCTACCTTGTTTACAGTTCAATCAGGTGAAGGAGAAAGAAACAAACAAACACACACCTCTTCCTGTATAAGAAAGCAGTAAGGATACCAGAAGATGCTAAACACCTATTTACCTCGGTTACTGTGAAAGAAGGGAATAAAACAAAGCTAGCAAAGGCTAAGACAGAGAGAGAGGAGCGAAGACGAGTTGGAGAGGTTCCGGGGTTCAGTTTCATTCATCTCTATCTTTTCGTCAGGTGTAGTAGTTCACTTTCATTAATCTTTCTCTTTCGTCTTTCCTTACTGTAAAGTCTCATTCAAATAGCTTTACCGAGTTGAAGAGTGAAATCTGGAGAATGAATCTTCTCTTGCTCCAGTCTTTCAATTCTCTTATCTTTTCTTTACTCAACTGTAAACAAGGGGGTTTCATTCACTACTTCTCTTTCTTTCCTGTTACGTCTCAGTCATCGGAGAGTCTTAGTTTACAGTTCCATCAGATCAGGTCATAAAGGATCAGCAATGGAATTGTTCAACCAAACGAGTTTACGAAAGGGGCAGGGTCAGGTTCCGAAGTTCCGTTTCATCTCTTTTCTTTTCTTTCCTGTAAAGAAAGGGATCAAGAAGAAATAGGAGTAAGTAGCTCGACTGTCAAGTTCAAGGAAGGGCATATCGCGGAAGGAGCTCTTAAGTTTGGTTCTCCCTATTCTTGAACTGTAAAGAATCCTTCATCTTTCTTTCTATTCTATTTACCGAGTCTTTGAATAAATGGGTTCAGGAGCGAAGCGAAGCAATGAGACCTATAAAGAATGAGCTTGACCTTTCATACAGCCCCTTTACTTACCTTACCTTGTGTTTGAGTGAAAGAAGGTGAATGAGTTTACTGTTCAAGAATGAATCAATAGGTATAGGTTCAGGGCGAGTCCATGAATTAGATTAGCTGCCTTACCTCGTGAAAGAAGGTAAATAGGTTGTTCAGTTCGTAAACTAGAATGAATCTTGAGTCTTCCTCAGCCCTTCCGGTTCAGTCTCATTCATAAGCTTTCGTCTTTGTTTACTCTTCGTTCAATCAGGGACAGGATCAAGAACCAAACAAACAAACACCTCCTCCTGTATAAGTTCAAGGATAAAAGATAGCAGTCCGGAAGATGAAAGAAAAAATAGGGAGAAGTTAATGAGTAAGTAAATGAAGACGCTGCTTTACCTTTTGAATAAATAGGTAATGGCTCAGGTTCTTCTTCTAGCTTGACCTTGTTTACAGTTCCAGAATAAATAGGTGAATGAATGGGCGAAGCAATGAGACAGACCTATAGGTTCAGTCGCTTCTCTTTCTTTCCTTCCTGTAATTCATCTTGTCTTGCTTCAGTCTCCCTTCAAACAAAGACTGTAAACTCTCCATTAATCGATAGTCTTGACTTTCTCTTTAGAATGAATCGTTAGTCTTTCCTTTCTTACAGTTCAGGGGGAAGAGTTCAGGCTAAGACAGACAGAAGGTAACCAACCCACCCCCGCTTTTGAAGGAGTGAAATCAGGAGAGAATTGACTCGCCAGTAAAGTAAGTAAGTAATGCTTTTTGAGAGGAGCCAACCAATGAGACCGTAAAATAGTCAAAGAAGAAAGAGGTTCAGGATAATGAGTCTTGATTGAGTGTTTACAGTTCGTGAAAGAATAACAAACAATCACTGAGAATAACTCACACGAACTTCAGGTAATATCTATAGGGAAGGAAGAAGACTCAGATTGAGTTCTCGAATAGTGAAACCCGAGTGAAAGAATCAGAATACAGTTTACCTCCTTCAAGAATAAAGAAGAGAACGAACCAAACAAAGACACATTTACTTACTTACCTCGGAAGGTGAAGGAAAGAAAAGAGAAGTAGCGAACTTTAAAGTCTTTGAAAAGAAAAGAGATAGTTCAACCTAATCATCCTCCTCTTTATCTTGTTCAAGACTGAGGTGAGAAGGAGTTGAGCAGTGAAAAGGTTCATCAGTAATAGTAGAATAGTCCAGCCACAGGAGCAGTTCAATCAGGTTTAGGTCCCGGAGCTCAGCTGCTTTACCTACGAGGGGTGAAATTGCTCGACCAAAGGGCGAGACCGAAGCAGTGAAGTTCGTGTGAGGAATTGGGAATCCATTGCCTGAACCTTAAGGGGTGAGGGAGCGAAGCAGTGAAACCTTAAGGGGAGGTTCAGGCAATGGAATTGTGAGACCGAGTTTACGAGGCGAATAAGTGAAGCTGCAAGACCGACAGGGAATGGAGCGAAAGCGGTGAGCCCGAGGTTACGAGGAGAATGAGTTCAACAACGAGACCAAAGGAAGAGGAGAGAAAGCGGTGAGCTCGAGGTTACGAGGCGAATGAGTTCAACAGCGAGACCAAGAGGGAGAGGAGCGATGCAGTGAAACCTTAATGGGAGGTTCAGGATTTCATAATGATTTATTTCTTTCCTTGGTTACAGTAGAAGTGAAATAGGAGAAAGAGAACAGATTTGAGACACACCTTGTTTACAGTTCAATCAGGTTCAGTAAAAGGGTTGAGGTTGAGTAAGTAGTGATTGATTGAGTTTACCGTTCAAGAATCAATAGATAAGGACAAGAAGGCAGAGGATCAAGCAAGAGCTGGGGAACTTTCATCTTGAGTTTCG
>NC_036649.1:3867831-3876930 GCF_002806865.2 Cucurbita pepo subsp. pepo | reverse complement strand
TTCCTTCATAAATAGGTTCAGGCAATGGAATTGTTCAACCGATAGGGGCAGGAAATGGAATTGTGAAACCGATAGGTTCAGGAGCAGAGGTTCAGGTTTCCTCTTTTATCGTTTTCCATCCCAGCTAAGGATTTGATTCGAGTCCGTAAGTAAAGGAGACAGACAGGCCAGGATTGAAGGAAGTTAACCAATTTATCGAGTCTTTCAGAAGTTCAAGAATTCTATAATAAGAAATAGGTGAAGAAAAGAAAGAGACCGACCGTAAAGTCAAAGAAAGGAGGGTCAGGTTCAAGATAGGTGTAGGAGTCAAAGTCAGAAGACAAAGAAAGACAGAGTGCTTGAAGGTGAACGGGAAGGGGCGAACCAAGCAAGCAGCGAGACACGAAGAGTGAAATCAGGTTCATAAGTTTACAGTTAAAGAATCAGATAGGGACAAGAAGGAAAAGAAAAGGAGCCCGAAGCAACTCGAAGAGGAATGAAGCAGTGAAACCGACAGGTTCAGCAGTTTACCTCTCTCAATCTTCTGCTTCCGGTTCAGTAGCTCAGGGAAGTCTCATGAGTGAAAGAAGGTGATTTCAGTAGTTCTGTCTGATTCATCTTTCGTCTTTCCTTCCAGTTCTTGATAGGTTACGGAGTTCAGTCCGTTAGAGAGAAAACAAAGGCCAATAGCCTTCCTTCTTAAGTAACCAATAGGGAGAGGGAAGAGGTGAATATGCTTTACCTCGTTCGTTCTCGAAGGCAAGGGAATATCGTCAAATCACAGTATAGAATGATAATGAATGTCAAATGTATTCATACATAGATTATTGAATCAATTAGACTGACTATTAAATACTGACATCTTATTCTTTTGGATTCTTTGTTGCTTTACCTCGTTCAATCAGAATCGGCCAGCCAATTTACCCTGTTTGTTCAATCAGATAATATTGTAGAGTCAAAGGTTCATTCCGTATTGAATGAATGGACTCTCCTGTAAGAAGGGAAAGAAGGTCATATCGGTTCAGCTTCAAATAGCTTGACCTTGTGAAAGAGCTCAAGAAGGGCGAGGGAATGGAATTATGAGACCGATAGAGCCAAGCGAGATTTTGACTAGCTTCTGTTAAACCAAGATAGATATTCTTGCCCTTTGCTTTCATTAGCTTTCTTCCCTTCCTGGGCCAATCAGTTTAGCCATTCCTATCTCAGGTCCGGTAGGATTCTGCCTCTTCAAACAAAGGGGAAGAAACTCTGATTTATGATCCAAGGCCCCCTTCCAAATTGTCTTGAGCCCTAGCACCTTATTGCCAAAATCCCCCTATCATACTGAGGTTCTATCAACCACTCACCTCCTCTCCTATCCTACTCCTCCACCCTCACCTAAAATCTGCCAAAGTCAGCCTTACCTTCTTAGCCATGGAATCCAAAAGCTTGTGAGGTACCTTCCTTAGGTTGTTCTTTTACCTCTCTTTCCCATCAAGCCTCTTCAAGGAAGCTAGCTCAAGACCCTCTGGCGGATCAAGACGACTGACTGACCAAAGGGAAAGGGGGCAAAAGTCTGGATCACCCGCCGATCTATGATCAAAGAAAACTATACCTGCTGAAGAATGGGATAGAGATTGACCAGCACAAAAGCCATCTCTATCAATCTACGCTCATTGATGAGACGACGACATAGAAAAGTCTCCCGATTCCCTTTTTCACTGAAAAGTCAAAAAGAGAGAGTTCCAACCCTAAATAAACATCCAAATTGCCCATAACAGAGTGACTGAGAGAAAAAGCAAATGGATTAATGATCCGTTACATCTACTCATCCCGTGATTCCGAATCAACAGACCCCGCGGGGGCAACTCTTTTTGAAAGAAATAGTAATAATAATTGTATCGAATACTTAAGGAGATTTTGGAACGAACAACGACCAACTAAGACTTTGACTTGACTTTCACTCATTAGATTCAGTAGTAGGTTTTGAAATGACACATAATATCTCGCTCGGAAGAAGAAAAGTCTCGCACGAGAGGAATGAAATTGAGGAATTTTCTCTTGAATGGTACATGATTCTACATTGACAAGCAAGAAATTCTATAGCTCTGAATTTAGAGACGGATTGTGAAACTACCTTATTGTCTCAGAAGAAGGATAGCTATACTGATGCGGTATACTCTCAATCAAGACGCTCTGGGTACTAGACGATCAACCATGCCCCGTTCATTTTCATTTACTAATCTCATCTTTTATTGAATCGATCCTGACTGTACAATAATATGTAGAGGCATGCCTAGAAGCGTAGGAGAGGAGAACCTTCTTTTGCTTCTTTCTCTATTATTACCAATAGAGTAGAAGAGACTGGGTCATTCATAGCATTACTATACTTGTTCTATTCATTGCAGGTTGGTTATTCCTCAACACGGGGTTAGCTTATGATGTCTTTTTCAGCCCTTGCTCGTCCAAACAAACGAGTATTTTACAGAGAGGCGCCAAGGAAGGAATTCTATTCATAACTGGCCGGAACAACTCGATGAATTTAGTAGATCTTTTTAGGAGTAGGAGGATCAAATGATGATAGAGAAAACCTATCCCATTTTGACAGTGCGCTGGTTGGCTATTCACGGACTAGCTGTACCTACACCTACTCTTTTTTGGGGTCAATATAAGCAAAGCAATGCAGTTCACGAGAAACCTAATCTGAATGAGAGAGCTATGACACAATCAAGCCCTCACGAACAAAATAATTGAATCCTACCAGTCTGGCTTACTGACTTCAATGTTGAGAAGCAAAAAGTCAAGGAATTGGAATTCTCTTATCCCAACGAACGGGTATCATCTCTCAATTCTCCATGACAGTTTATGTCTAACGCATGACCACTTGATGAAATAGGGTAAATGGCCGAGACTACTATCAGGATTCCTTGTTTGGCTGATAGCGACTGTAACAGGTATTCCAGTGATCAGTTCAATAGGTCTTTGCTTTTTACGTTCATATTCCAGATTGGGGGCATACGAGGATTACTACAAGGATGAACTGGGTTGGACCTATTCTGATTCAAAATGAGAAAAGAACCGGGCAGCAGTAGGAGCCCTAAAGAGGAAAGAAAGGGGCAGGAGCACTCGACCCTTTATTAAATGCAAAGATTTTGTGCTTTACCTTGTGAAAGAAGAAGAAGTTCAGTTTCGAATAGGAACCGAAAGGCGTGAGTGCAGTAGACGTTTGAAAGACTATATAGAACTCAATCAAATCTTTTATCCCAGTTTCGAAATAGAATAGGCTGTCTGTGGCGAGACTCCTATTATTATAGTTCTTTACCCAGCCAGTCGCCCCTGTGTAGGATGGGAGGGGTCAAGCTTGGAGACGGAGACTGATCATTTGTGGGGAATCAAACTATCACGCAACTTGCATTCCGGTTTCACATATCGAATGGGGGAGTTACGGTTTTATAAGGATTCCCTATTGCTGGCATACTGGTTTTATAAGGATTCCCTATTGCTGGCATAACAGGGACTAAAGAAAGCATAGTTGCACAATTGCCATCCGGACGGACAATAGTGAGTCTAATGAATTTCCTACTAATTTCGGCTTATCCAAAATTGGACTATTTGCAGCCGCCTTCTCTTTAGCTTTTCATTACAAACAAAGTGATTGAAAAAGACCCTTCTTTCTCTACTGCTTCCTGGCGGACGAATGGAATGATTGATAGGCACGGATTGCCTAGTCTTCCCTGCATCTGATCGAGACTCATACCTCCCAGCCCTGTCTCCGGGATCTCATTCAATAGATCCAACCCATTTTCAGGGTAGCGAGAGGAGAAAGAGAAGAGAAAGAGAGTTTACAAGACCAATGAGGTAAGATAAGCTGTGAGACAAGGAAGGGGGGTTCTTAGGTTACTGTTCCAGAATAAATAGGTGAAGGGAGGGGAGAAGGAGAGAGAGAAGTTAAAGAAGAAATAGGAAAAGGATTGATTGATTGAATGAATAAGGAAAATAGGGGAAGGATTTCATGAATTTACTCGACTGGAAAGGACAGGGAATATCGTCAAAGGGGAAGGAGTTCAGTTCGTTCAGTCTCATTCTTCTTTCGTCTTCACTCTCATTCATCTTTCGTCTTTCTTTACATACAGTGAAATCAGGTCAGGTAATATAGGTTCCTGTTCAGTCTCATTCATCTTTCTTACAGGAGGAGAATACATAATCGAAATTGAGAAGAAATAGAAGAAGAGAACGAAAGGAGAAGATCAAGATTTATCATCTCTATGGGATTAAATGAAGCATTGACTTTCTTTGTCCTATGGATTGATTGAACTCGGCGGTAAAGCATATTCAGTAGCTCTTTTCTTTCACTCGATAATATAGGTGTTTGTTTGATAGGTCTTTGTTTGGTAATATCGGTTCAGGTTCCGGTTCTTCAAGTGATTGAGTTCCATTGATTGCATGAATTCATCCGGCTGGAAAGACTGAAAGAGTAGGATTTAAGTCAGGCTTAAGGAAGGAAAGGGGCAATTCGCTCATTCACCTATTGGTCTCACAATTCGATTGCCTGAACCTATTTATTCAAAGACTGTAACCTCGGCTTCTTTCGTTGAGTCTTGAAAAGATGCTAATTCATTTCTTCTAGAACTCGTCAGGTGAAGTAGCGAAGGGAAGTCTCATGAGTGGAAGAAGTNAATAAGAAAGGGGCGAAGCCGAGGGGTGAAAGAGCTCGACCTCGAGGGAGAGGGGCAGGAAATGGAATTGTGAAGTCGAGTTTACGAGGGGTGAAACAGCTCGACCGAGAGGGAGAGGGGAAGGGGCGGAGCCACTTTAACGAGTTGTAGAGGTGAAGGAGAGAGAGGGGAGTTTAGTAAGGTTTAGAAGTCAACTAATAAATAGTCCAGGAGTTTACTGTTCAAGAATAACGAACTCGAAAGAACTGAAGGTCAGAGAGGAAAAGCTGAACGAGTAAGTCAAGTAGCTCTAGAATCAAGATCAGTGAAAGAAAGGAGAAGAGAAAGAATGAATCGTCAGTTGAGGATTGACTTACACTCTTATTAATCTTTCTTAGATCCAACCCATTTTCAGGGTAGCGAGAGGAGAAAGAGGAGAGAAAGAGAGTTTACGAGACCAATGAGGTAAGATAAGCTGTGAGACAAGGAAGGGGGGTTCTTAGGTTACTGTTCCAGAATAAATAGGTGAAGGGAGGGGAGAAGGAGAGAGAGAAGTTAAAGAAGAAATAGGAAAAGAATTGATTGATTGAATGAATAAGGGAAATAGGGGAAGGATTTCATGAATTTACTCGACTGGAAAGGACAGGGAATATCGTCAAAGGGGAAGGAGTTCAGTTCGTACAGTCTCATTCTTCTTTCTTCTTCACTCTCATTCATCTTTCGTCTTTCTTTACATACAGTGAAATCAGGTCAGGTAATATAGGTTCCTGTTCAGTCTCATTCATCTTTCTTACAGGAGGAGAATACATAATCGAAATTGAGAAGAAATAGAAGAAGAGAACGAAAGGAGAAGATCAAGATTTATCATCTCTATGGGATTAAATGAAGCATTGACTTTCTTTGTCCTATGGATTGATTGAAGTCGGCGGTAAAGCATATTCAGTAGCTCTTTTCTTTCACTCGATAATATAGGTGTTTGTTTGATAGGTCTTTGTTTGGTAATATCGGTTCAGGTTCCGGTTCTTCAAGTGATTGAGTTCCATTGATTGCATGAATTCATCCGGCTGGAAAGACTGAAAGAGTAGGATTTAAGTCAGGCTTAAGGAAGGAAAGGGGCAATTCGCTCATTCACCTATTGGTCTCACAATTCGATTGCCTGAACCTATTTATTCAAAGACTGTAACCTCGGCTTCTTTCGTTGAGTCTTGAAAAGCTGCTAATTCATTTCTTCTAGAACTCGTCAGGTGAAGTAGCGAAGGGAAGTCTCATGAGTGGAAGAAGTAGGAGCTTGAGGTTTAGTCTGACAATTCACTCTCATGAATAAGGAGTCTTTCAGTCATTTCCTCTCCTGTTCCGGAGCTCTCGTGTCAACCACTTCCTCTTTTTCTTTGACTGATAAGGGTTACTGGAAGAGGGAAGGGAAGAAGACTCAGACAGAGTCAATTCGCGCTTGGCTTAGAATAAGCTGTTACATTCATATGAACAAAGAAGAGAAGAACAAAAAGGTAGTGAAGATAGAAAGAAGTATAATCAGAAGAGAAAGAAACAACTCACGATCATCTTCTTTAGCAAACCAATTACTCTTACGTAGATGAGAGTCAGAAAAGCAGAATTTGTTGAGTAAGAAGGAAGAAGGGAAAAGGCAGAAGCTAATAAGGTAAGGCAGAAGCTGATAAGGGAAGGCGGCAGAAGCTGATTAAAGTTCAGGCAGAAGCTGATAAAGTTCAGGCAAGGGGATATAGTAGAGGAAAAGGCTCAGGTGAAATAGGGAAGGAGAATTTCTCTTTCATTCTCTGATTCATGAATAGACTCTCCTGGGATTGAATTCAAGAATAAGTAGGTATAGGAGTGAGCCCAATAGAATAGGTGTAGGTCAGGTAATAACAAATAGATAGAGTCAAAGGAAAAAGACGCAGACAAAGTGACAATCAGGTTCAGTAGAAAGAATATGTATGTATGTATGTATGTATGTATGCTTTACCGACTGTAAAGGTGAATGAAATCAGTCGTCTTCATCTTGAGTTAGGTTCAGCAGAATGAGTAGGGAGAAAAGCTGATAGATAGTTTACGGTTCAGGGGTGAAGACAGGAGAAAGAATCCAGCATTTTATTCTTCTTTCAATTTATTCTCTTTTCTTCTACCTCCTTCAATCAGGAAAAGGTGAATGAGTCAGTAGGGAGAGGATGAAACTCGAATTCATAGTCTTGACTCCCCTGTAAAGGAATAGAATATCTTGTCTTGCTTGAGGCTTGACTTACAAATTACCTACCTCGTTCAAAAGGAGAGGTTCTTCTTTCTTCTTTTTTTCTTTTACCTACTGTAAAGTTCAGGATTGAATGAATAATAGGGTCAGGTCATAAAGGTTCTTCAGGAAGTAGGGAAGGAGAAGGAATCTTCAGTCTTTACTTACAGTTCAGTCGCTTTACAAAGAAGGTTCTTCAGGTTAATAAATCAGGTAACAGGTAACAACAGGTAAATAGGTAAGCTAATTCATGGACTAGACTCGTCAGGAAAAGGAGTGAATGAAAGAAAGGAGAAGCGAAAGAATTAATCCGCAGTCTTTACTTACGAGGTCAAGGAGAGAGAGAGAGAAGGAAAAGAATGAATATGCTCGAATTCATCTTCAGTCTTTGATTTACTCGACTGGAAAGGTCAAGAAAGGATAGGTTCAGGCTCAGTAGTTTACCGAGTCTTTGAATAACTCACAATAACAGAACAAGTAGTTCAGGATAATGAAGAGGAAAGGTACGAAGCAGCGAGACGAGAAGAGAAGAGGAGCGAAGCCATGAGACAAAGAAGACTGACTTTTTCTTAGTGCTAGCTTGACCTTGTTCAAGAGTGTTTGATTGAAGGGAATGAGGGAATCAAAGCCTATTTACCTCGTTCAGAGACAGGTGATTGAGTTAAGAGAGCAGTGAATGAATCAGAATACAGTTTACCCAGTGAAAGAATAGTGAAGAGTGAAAGAGTGAGAAAGCAAGTAAGAAAGCCAGCAAGCAAGCAAGCCAGTTCCAGAATCTCTCTATAATAAGGATAAGGAGTTGAGACAGAGTAATTACCTATAGCCCGCAAAATAGGGTAAAGATAGACTTTTGAATAAAAAAAATAAGGTATAGATAGAGTTTGATCCCTAAAAATAGGGTAAAGATAGAAAAATAGCCCAAAAAATAGGGAGAGGAGTGAAAGAGCTCGACCGGTAGGGAGAGGATAGAATGAATTAATTAATGGTCTTTACAGGAGTTCAAGAGGGGACAAGTGATTGAGTTCAGGATCTTGAGCTGTTCAAGAATCAATAGGTTCAATCAGGTTCATGATACAAGAGAGTCAATGAAAGACGAATAGGGAGAGTCAAAGAGTGAAAGAAGGTTCGGGCACTGGAATTGTGGGTGGACAGGTGAATGAGTTTCCATTTCCGCTTGGTGAGTCTCCTTCCTTTTGCTTACTCAACCTACTCCCTTTCTTTGTCTAGGGGGGAAGACGCTTTACCTCGTGAAAGAAGAATCGGCCAGCCAGGAGAAGAAAATGGCCCTCAAAATAGGGAGAGGATAAAATAGTTCCGTCTCATGAATCTTGAGGATTGACTGACAGTGAACGATCATTGATTCATCGATAGTCTTTCCTGACAGTGAACTCTCATTAATCTTGAGTTGAGTCTTTCAAAGCTCCTAATGAATTTAATATCCCTTTATTTACGGGGTAAGTAAATAGGTTGTTCCGGAGTGAAGGAGAAAGATCAGTTAGTTAAAGAATAAGAAGGAGAGAGATAGTTGTAGAGGTTCAGGAGTGAAAGAAGAATCCCCCATACAGTTTACCCAGTGAAAGAAGGACAGGGAGAATGAATCGTCAGTATTGATCTTTGACATTGAGAGAGAGTCGATGAATTAGATTAGCTGCTTTACCGAGTTCAAGAAGGGAGAGAAAAGAAAAGAGAAGAGACACTAAAATAGTTCAACTCGAGTTCAATCAGTCCAATCAATGCAGGGTGTAGAGAAGAGCGAGTAAGTAGCTTAGCTTGACCGAGACGACTGGAAAGGACAGGTGATTGAGCGAAGCCAGCCGCTTTACCTAGTGTTTGAAGGAAGAGAAGAAATAGGCAGAGGAGAAAGATCGATTAAAGAATGAATCTTGCTTTCGTTGAGTCTTAGTTTATAGGAAAAGAATGTTTGAAGGGTCAGGAAAAGGCTTAAGGTTGAGTAAGTAGGCAGCATAAGAGTGAGATCTCATTCATCTTGAGTTTAGTCTTTCCTCTTCTTTTCTTACAGTGAAATCAGGAAAAGGTTTAAGGTTGAGAGTCGTCTTCATCTTTCGGTCAGTCTTTGGTTACAGGAGAGGAAAAGAAAGAAGGTTCATGAGTTTACAAGAGATTACATTCAATCCTCAGCAAGCAGCTTGACCTTGTGAAAGAAAAGAAAGAACCTTTAACCTATTTACCCAGTGAAAGAATAGTGAAACCCGAGTGCAATCTGTCTCATTCATTTTTCCTTTC
>NC_036649.1:3866333-3867691 GCF_002806865.2 Cucurbita pepo subsp. pepo | reverse complement strand
ACATTCAATCCTCAGCAAGCAGCTTGACCTTGTGAAAGAAAAGAAAGAACCTTTAACCTATTTACCCAGTGAAAGAATAGTGAAACCCGAGTGCAATATGTCTCATTCATTTTTCCTTTCGTCTTGACTGACTGTAAACTCTCATTCTGGTTTCTTACAGGAGAGTAAGTGTGAAAGAAGGGACGGGAATAAATAGAGGTTCAGGAGAATAAGGAGTTGAGTATTGATCTTTTACAGTTCAAGAATAAATAGGGAATATCGGTTCAGGTAAAGGAGAAGGAATCTTTCGTCTTCACTTCCTCATTACCGAGTTCAAGAAAAGAGCTACTGAAATAGAATATGCTTGACCAAGTTCCATCTGGTTCAGGAGTGAAGGAGATCGTAAGGGATAGGAAAAGGTGAATGAGTTCAGTTCGTTCAGTAGTTCAGGCAATGAATAAGTGAAACCGACAGGTTCTACATTTACCTACTGTTCAAGAAGGCAAGGCAATAGAGGAAAAGGGGCGAAGGAAGCCACTTTAACGAGTTCAAGAAAAGAGCTACCGAATGAACTACCTATTTACCTTTTCAATTAGGGACAAGTGATTGAGTTCAACTCGTAAACTCTTGAGTTGAGTCTTTGTTTACTCTGTTCGTGTTTAAAGGAATAAATAGGTTCCCCGGAGTTCACTCACTCGAATGCATTTCATATATATGCTTTACCTTGCTCAAGAATAGTGAAGTAGCGAAGCAATGAGCCCGATAGAGGGAGGAGCGAAGCCGAGGCTCAGGTTCATCTAAATAAATAAGGTAAGAGGTAAATAGGTCAAGCTGCTAATTCATGGACTCGACTGTAAAGGTTCAGGATTGAATAGCAACAGAATAAGGATCAAGATCAGAGAAGAGAAAGATCAGGCAATGGAATTCTGAGACCTATAGGTAAGTAATCTCAGCCTATTTATTTACCGAGTTCAATAAAGGATCAGATCAGAGAGAACGAATCTTTCGGGGTTACAGTTCGTTCAAGAAAAGAAAGAGCTACTTCACGTTCAATCGGGGAAGGTCATATCGGCGGTGAAGGGGCAGACCTACAGAAAGAAGGGAATGAGGTTCAGGATTGAATGAATAAGATAAATAGGTGTTTGTTTGGTTAGGTAATATCGGGGCAGGAGCGAAGGAAATAGGTGAATGAGCTGATCATCTTTCTTTCCCCTTTCATTTCTTTCCTCTCCTGTAAAGGATTTCATTGACTCGACTGCTAATTCTATTTGTTTTTCGCAGCTTTACCTCGTCTTTGAAGAATAGTCCTGGTTTTCGCTTTCGTCTGTCTTTGTTTACAGTTCCATCAGGTAATATGTAATAGAGGTTCCGGATTCAAT
>NC_036649.1:3855113-3866146 GCF_002806865.2 Cucurbita pepo subsp. pepo | reverse complement strand
GGGAAGTAGTGATTGAGTTCAGTCTCTTTCTTGTTTCGGCTTGACTTGAAACACTTGAAGAATAAGGATAAGGATCAAGATCAGTTCCTTCATAAATAGGTTCAGGCAATGGAATTGTGAAACCGAAAGGTTCAGGAAATGGAATTATGAAACCGAGTTGGAGAGGGGTGAAAGAGCTCGACCGAGAGGGAGAGGGGAAGGGGCGGAGCCACTTTAACGAGTTGTAGAGGTGAAGGAAATGGAATTGTGAAACCGATAGGTTCAGGCAATAGAATTGTGAAACCGATAGGGGCAGGCAATGGAATTGTGAAACCGATAGGTTCATGAGTTTACCGTGAAAGAAGGGACAGGTTCCAGCAAATCTTTCTTTCTCTTCTTCGGTTACAGTGTTTGAAGGTTCAAGAGCGAAGACGAAGACAGAGTTGGATAGGTTCAGGAGAGAATTGACTCGCTAGTAATGATTTTTTAGAGGAGCGAGGGCAGCAATGAGACCGTAAAATAGCTTGACCTATTTCCTTCCCTTGTGTTTGACTGAAATGACAAACAAAATAGGGAGAGGACAATCAGTTTACAGTTAGGTTCCGGCTCAGGAGAAAGAATATGCTTTACCCAGTTCCATCAGGGGAAGTAGTTAAGGTCATATCGGTTCAGTCGCTTACTTCTCTTTCATTCTCTTTGTCTTTGACTTACCCCATCTGGTTCAGGTTCANGGTTCAGTCGCTTACTTCTCTTTCATTCTCTTTGTCTTTGACTTACCCCATCCGGTTCAGGTTCAGGTCTGACTATCTCCTTTCTTTTCTTTCCCCTCTTTCACTATCAACTCTCATTCCATTCACTCTGTCTCCTTTCTTTCTTTCTTTCACTGTCAAATAGGAAAAGGTTTAGTTTAAGGTTGAGTCTTTCCTTTCGAAAAAGAAGAAGAATCAATAGGGTCGGGATTTCATTCATTTCCTCTTCCGTNGTTTACTGTGAAAGACTAACTCACAATCACATTAGGTAATATCGGTTCTGGTTTGACTATCTCTCTCTTTTCTTTTTCTCGGTAAATAGGTAGGTATTTGTTTGGTTTGTTTCTTTCTCCTTCCCCTCGGTCTGTCAGCTTCTCCCCTCTTCTTGCCCCATTGATTGATTGAGGGCCAGGGACAAAGGTTAGTTGGCACCTTGCCGTTAGCGTTCCGATGAACTTACTAACTAGTAAAGACGGCAGTCTTGAAAAAGTGCCTCAAAATGTCTACCCTCGATAGTTGACTCTCACTTCAACTGAATAGTCAGGCCCAGTTCGAGATTGAATCATTCATTTCCTGTGATTGAAAAGAAAAGAAGGAAGCAGACCAAAGCCCTCGCATAGTGAAAGTGGCTCAAATCCTTTTGGTCTAAAAGTAGCCAGTCGATAGGATTCCATTCCGAATCAGGGTTGCGGGCGGGTAGGAACAGGATCCATTTGAATAGCCGCCGGACGTGCTGTTATGGAATCCGAAGATCATCTGCTCAGGACCGCCTTCTTTGACTAGCTGGAATCTTTCTCTGAGCTAGCCAATATTTAGGCAAATAAGTTTTAGCCAAGCTTTGCGAAAAAGGACAGGCCGATAGCCAAGTCATATGTACTGATTGCACCCATAGCTTGGTGTAGTTTTGATTTTCTTCATTCAATTACATGCTCTCCCTCCTGGAAGGAACTCCTCTCGTGCCTATCGGTGTCTCGTCCCTTCGCTTCACTCATCTATTGAGGTAACAACAAGAGTGAAAGACCTACCCCACCCTTCCCTTTACGTACGTACGTGAATTAGGCCCTTGCTCGGGGTCAGGCAAGATTCCCGGTTGAGCAAGAAAAACCTAACCCTCCTATCTATTACCAATCGGAACTCTTTATTGCCCTAGACCAAAAGACCTTGGCTATTCAAAATCTGAGGAATACCCCTGACTTAGGAAAAGAGTGAAATTGCTATAACTAACTCTGCGCTCCCCTCGCTAGAAAGACTTTCTGACTTAGCTGAGTTCTCCTACCCCCTCTGAGGAGTCCATTCCTTTTGGAACTCGATTTCTACCTTTCTCTTTCCAGCCTTTATCTTTATCTAAAGCCTCTATACCTTTTTCTTTCTTCTTCCGCACCCTGTTCAAATCATCAATTCCATCAGTTCCTGGTTCGTTGGTACCAATTCAATCTTCGGTCACATCGGTCGCAGAAGAAATTACCTTATGATCCGGAATCCATATACCTTCAAAATGCATTCAAATAGAGGAATGCTTGTAGAATGAAGCTTAGCAAGATTTTGCATATGACCACACTAGGCTTAAGAACGGTGATGATAGTTCAGTTGTCGAAGAAAAGGAATGGCCCGATGAACTTTGATTCGCACTTTATGTCGCTAACCCATGCCGGACAGAGCTAACAGGTGCCGGTAAAGGTATCTCCACATTTCGACCGATAGGGAAAGGAAAGAAAAGAGCTACTGAATGAAAGAAGGGAGCGAAGCAGCTTTACCCAGGTGAAGGAGCGAAGCCATGAGACCAGACCGATAGCGAGTGAAGGAGAAGGAATAAGGACGAGGTGAATGAGCTGATCTTTCTTCATTTTCTTCGGTTACAGTGAAAGAAGAAATAGGAAATAGGTCTAGTATAGGTCAGGTAATTGAGTATAAGGGGAAGGAGCTTTACCCCTTTTTGACTATCCTCTCCTGTTTTTGTTACGGTTCAGGATTGAATGAATTGAAAGAATATGCTTTACCTCCATCAATAAGGGAAGGGAATATCGGTGAAAGGGAAGGCAGGTTCAGTAGCGAAGGGAAGTCTCATGAGTTCAATCAGTAGGATCAGTCTAATCAGTCTGACAGTGAACGAGAATTCTTGTTGAGTTGAGGATTGACTTATGAATTACCTCGACCCTAAATACCGGGATTTTAATCAAAAAAATAAGGGAGAGATAGAGTTTGATCCCTAAAAATAGGGGGGAGGATAGGATCATTCCTGTTTTTTGAGTGTTTACAGGAAAGTTACCGAGGGAAAGAAGGGTAAAGATAGACTTTTATCCCTAAAAATAGGGGATAGATAGGAGAATTCTTGTTTTTTTCGTGTTTACAGTCGAGTTACCGAGGGAAATCAGGGTAAAGCATCTATTTTATCCCCAAAAATACGGGAAAGATAGAATTTCTTTTCTTGAAGCTGCAGCTATTAAGGGAAAAAGGTCTTTTACTGTTTTACCCCTATGCTAGATAGAAAATAATTTATTGAAGCTCCCGCTATTAAGGGAAAACCCCTTTTACTGTTTTACCCCTATGCTGGATAGAATTTCTTTTCTTGAAGCTGAAGCTGTTAGGGAAAAACCCCTTTTACTGTTTTACAGTTATATGTGGATAGAATTAATTAATTCATGGTCTTTACAGGATCATTCATCGTAAAGGTGCTCAGCCACTTTACCGTTCAATCTGGTTCATCAGTAATAGTCCTGTTCTGTTCTGTCTAATTCTTCTTTCGTTTCGTCTTTCCTTCATCTTTCATTTTCTTCTTCAATCAAACACAGTAAAGGTTCTTCATTCATTTACTAAAGGGTCAGGCTCAGGTTTCNAAAAAGGATCGTTAATCTTTCTCTTTCTTCTTTCCTTCCTGTAAACTATTATAATTAATCTTTCATTTTCTTCTTCAATCAATTAGACTATTCAATACTGACATCTTATTCTTTTTTATTCTTTGACTGCTCCAGCTCCCAAAATGCATAGAGACTTTCGAGGGTCGGGTTGGTTGGTCTGGAAAGGCATGGGACTTTTTTGGCATCTCAATGTTTCCGATCATGAAAGATCGATCCCGAGAAAAGGCCAGGAAAAGCTCGCTCTATTGAAGGTCCATTTCTGGTAGTTCGTGCACCCATTTCAGGTATTTCTTGCACTAAGGCAGTCTCACAGTCAGCATGTGGTGCTGGTGCTGTCACCGCAAGGCGAGAAGAAGGTCGAAGAAGGAGGCGGGCTGGTTACCCTGAAAGGACAAATAAGGAAGGTCGGAACGATCGGTGCATTTACCAAGGTCTTTAGATCCGTTTTGACTCCCAACCCAAACAAGGTGGTTTGACTCCCAAGGTGGATGGAGAAGGAAAGGCTGTAGAGGCAGCTTTTGACCGATTTATCCAATGATCTATTTTCCTTTATTAAGTAAGCTTCTTTTGAAGTTGCCTTATATGCTTGCTATGTGTAATTGACTCGATGTCGATCTTTAGTCAAAGGTTAGGTCTTTCTAATCACTTCACTCCTCCTCCGGAGTAAGATAGAGATCTTGAGTTCACCTGTCAGTCGCTGTAGTTTGCTCTTCCTTATCTGAGATGGATGCTGTTTGGAGGAAGTCAACTTTCTTAATTAGGTAGGTTGTCCGTCTCGCAAGTGAGTTCTTCGACAGTAGAACTAGAAAGAAAACCGCCTTGATGATGAGTTTTCACCTTATTAGAATTATAGGATAAACCTTATGAGCCTGACACCTATCTTCCATCAAGCACGAAAGCAAGTCAGTCAAACAAAGCCCCACCCAGGACAGGGGAAAGCAAGGAACTGATAGTCTGAAGGGTGAGTCTATATACGAGACGCTATTTCTTGATGAGATGAGGTCTAACATTCGATTGATATATGATCAGGCATAGCAGCCTTTATGCCACTAGACCAGAAGGAAAGAAAAAAGGCTCACAGAGGCAGAGTTTCCAGGTTAACATAGACTACCTTCCCGCATTTCAGGGTCAGGGGAAGAAGAGAAGAGCACAAAGCAAAAGCAACTGAAGCAGGTTATACTGACATGGTTTCAACTACGAAATCAATTAGTTTTTGACTCGGGGCATCAAGTCGTCTTTCTGATTTCTATGGTTAGAGATTTTCCGTATCAAAATCAAAGTAAGATCTCAATGGTCCCGACTTTCGACCTCTCGTTTACTGATGGATCGGGTAGCCCAGAGATGCTAGCTGCTAGGAAGAAGATCAAAGTTGACTTACTTGATGAAGAAGTTCAGAGAATAATGAAATACTGCACACTTATTCGTTTAGTAGATTCCCCGCTTTCCTTATCTTAACCGGAAGATAGATCGAAGAGTAGAATACGAACTATTAGGATGACTGAGCTTCACTCCTTTAGTAGACTCCTCTCTCGCTGCTACTGAGCTAGATGCTGAGCTACCTCATTCTCTTCCTGTTGAGGAAAATCATCTCTTGGTTGTCCATCAGTTTCGTTTGAAACCCCTAGCTTCTTGACTTCTGCTTCTTCTGGTGATTTCCCAGTTTTGGTTGATTCTCTGGTATCTGGTCTTTCTTCTCTTTTCCACTTAGCTTAGGTAGGGGGAAAATCAAGAAGAAGGTAGGACGCTAACCTTGCATTCAGTAATGCTAAGAGTGGGAATTTGTCCTTCTAGCAATGTGCCCCTTCTTCTTTGACTTCCTTTGTCAACACACCTATCCAATAGGGTAGGGAAGGAATGAACCTTTGGGCGAGTTCTCCTACAAGACTGTGATGAAAGAGGTTTCCAGGGAAAGGACTGCTTAGTTGAGTATCTCAGCACCTCCGCTTGAAGAAGATTCCCTTGCAACTGAATCTACTGAGACATCTTACAAAAACTTTCATCTCAAACTATGACAAGACCTCACTCCCTTTACTTACTGTCGAGCTCTTTCGCTCGTTCGCCCATTATAAGGGTCTCCCCGCTTCGCTGCTCTCCCTCTCGGTCTCAGAATTCCATTGCCTACTCTAGCTACTACTTTATGCCCCTCCCCTCGCCTTAGCTTCTCTTCCTTCACGCGATTTCAATAGTTAATAAAATCACTATGGGAGAGTTCTTCACTCAGAAGAATCAGACTCAGACTGAGCTTCATTGCCAATCCTGTGAGCATCTTCTTCTCCCCTCTCCTTTGAGTTCCTAGTCGCATCTTCGAACTCGGATTCGTTCCTTTTCTCAGATTCATTCCACTCCCCTTTCTCTTTTGCTTCTTCGGTTGATGAATGAGTTTCTGAACGAGCTCTTGTCCTCTAGGCATCACAAGATAGGATACTACTGTCTGTCCCCAATCAAGTGGTCTTGGACAACCTATCCAAGTGCGAAGACTGGTTTGATATAGACTCTAATGTGGTCCTCGTTAATAGGCTTTTTTTACGGTACCTTGAGAAGTTCCTTTGCCGATCTTCAGGTTCTTAAGCCAAGTTGATAGACTATCTCAGTAAGCATAATTAGACCGCGGAGTACACTCCTGAGGAGCTCAAGGCATAACTATGTTTTGGACTGGATCGCCCTCTGTTTTCAACGGCCAATCAAAGACAGCTTTTCCTCTATGGTAGGCCTAGCACGCAGAAGACGCTTCTTGTGAGCTTTCAATCTGACCCTTATTCATTTATTCTTTCAAAACCCACCCTTTCTTTCTTTGCCTTGACTCCCACATCAAATGCTGCTTGCGTGCTTACCCCCAAAGCCTTATAACTGCAGGCTTTACTACAGGCAAGTCCCAAGCAATTACTAAACTCCAAGCTACTCATGCCAAGCTGCTAACCAAACCAAGCTACTCAAATAGAACAAGGAGCTGTATAAGAGAGGTATTTGAAAGCTCCCATCCAGGCTATATAACTCGGAAATCGGGATCGGGAAGAAGAGCATGCAGCCATGAGACTAGTTTCCCATTGTCCCGAAGTAGAATGGCTTGAGTTCCCACCTAAAGCGAGCTTGTCTGCGCATTTCATTCTTCTATCTTTCTTTTCAGTTGCTGTAACGGATTAAGCGTTAGAACGGGAGTTAGAACGCCCGAATGTCTCCTCTCATTGAGTAGCTGATACTACTGATTCAGTTGTTAAGGCAAATAGCCCATACAATCTATCCTGTTGGTCAATCCCACCTTGCGACCTTCATCCCCCTTCGAATGACCAAAGTCAACTCCCCTAATGTCTCGTCAGCAGCATATCTATCTGACGCTGATTGATAGTGAAGGGCGGTAAGAAGCCCTATTCAAGCTCATTCTAGCGAACGATCCTTGCCTACTTCCTTTCCAACTACCTTACCTTAGCTCTCGGGAAGGGGGATTGATTGGTTGGATGTGCCTAAATAAGGCAAAACCTTCTAAAAGGCCCAGCATGAGGTATAATCTGAGCATGAATAAATGTGAACTAGTAAGAGTTGATGGATGGAAAGTGAGAAGCCATTCCTTGTATGGATTTGCATTCTAAGGGTCTGCGTAGACGGCTATGGCCGGAAGAGAGGGTGAATCCCCAACTCGTTGTAAGGCTTAGTGGATCCGATTATGTAGGGGAAGTCTTACAAGACAGCCTAAAGCGATCAAGATGTATAGGGGACTCGTTAGGGAAAGAGCATCTTCGAAGCAGCATCGAATTCCATTGATTATGGATCACCTTCTTTTCTTAAACTGAAAGCTCTCAAGGGGAAAGAGTGCCCTCCCGGCTAAGGAGGAATGAACGAAAAAGATGCCCCACTACGAATGTCCACGGGATAAAAAGGGGAACGCAAGACGGAGTCCCTCCAACGCCAGAGCAAAGGAATCAATTTCATCCCTCTCTACTAAAGCCAAGTCTGACTTCCGTTCCGTACGTGCCTTGCTCANCGTCCCGTACGTGCCTTGCTGACTTTTGTCCTACTCGAGCTTCTCGCAATCGGAATAGGATAGGGTGTCAAAGGAGCAGGCAATTGCGGAGCCTTCTCTTGTTAGAAAGAAGAATCGGCATAAGCAAAGCATAACCGTCAGTGCTGCTGGTACTCGTAAGTCAGCTGGCTACTAGGCAACTACCCCTTCGGTTACCCTCGCCCTATGGTTACCCGTTACTGCTCCTTCGGAGCCTCCCTCTACTAGTGGTTAGGAAGATGAAACGAAGGCACGGAGACTACTCCATTAATCAAAAATCAATGAATAGGCATCGCAGGCTTTAGATCGTCTCACTTGGAGGATTTGAAAGACTTACCCCTGGTTACCTTTGAGTATGCCTGAGATTTAGACCATAATAACCTTTCCTATTCTCGTTGACTCGGAAGCTGACTGTGAAGCGGACTTAGAGGCTAAGAGCAGACTTGCTTCCTTTACTAAGAAGAAGGAGGGGATCTTTTAGCTGGACATCATCTCATCTAGTGGTGGAGCGAGGGGAGCTTTCAAAGTAGCCATTGTTTAAGGGGGTAGGAGAGCGTAGAAAACGTCAACGAAGCAGAGGGAAAGGAGAGCGGACAAGGCCTTTTTATGATGAAGGCGGGTCTTTGTCTTTCGATTAGCGTTGAGGTTAGGCCCCTAGCTTCAAAAGTGGGAGCTAAGCACTTGGCTAAATCATCATCTCCTTTCGCTGGTATGATTCTGTCTAAAGGAAAGGTTTTTCTACAAAACCAAGAAGGAAAGGATTTCATTCGGTTAGACCACCGGGGAAGGATCAATTCATTCATATCAGCTAATCCCAGCAGGGTCAGAAAACGCTTTCACTCGTTAAGCTAACTTTTCGTTACGCGGGGAGAGGTTTTCTTCTCGAAAAGAGCCTCAATCTTGTTTATTCTCGTTATGTTGAGAAAACACCTGTCTTTGTTCCAGTCCAAGGGAAGCCTCCGGGCAAAGGGTGAATGAGATCTTCTATTTCTCCCCGATTTGAAAAGAAAAGGAATGAGAATGGGAGCTGAGAAAGAAGGGAAAAAAGAGAGGGTCCGAAGGAGGTGCTCCTAGAGCTAGTCGATTCAGAAGTTTATCCTCCTATTGTTTTTGGGAATCCCAACGGGTCGCAGAGGCAAAAAAGAGTGCCTTCTAAAGACAGTAGAGAAAGCTTTGACCTTATTTATACAGAATGCGATGCCACAAGGCAAGAAAGTTGCAAGGAGGCTTTGCTTTCAATCCGACTCGAATAGCAGAAGTTGCTTCCCTCATTCACATCTTTCATCTAGAAGGGTAACTAGCGCCTACTTCTTATCCGGATTAGGTTGGTTGGTGTTCATGCCCCACCAGGTCGGTCCCTCTTTCTATGTTCTAATTGAAAGTACAGCCTCTCACATATAACCGTCTAAAAGGCGAGGTAATTAATGATTCTTCAATCAAAATGAATCCGAAACAGCATGAGAATTCGAAAAGGCTCCTTAAGGAGTAGCATCTGACCACAACATGCCACGAAGGGAGTAAATCAAAAGGAGTTCCATCTGACTCGCCTGCCTTGTCTCTCCAAATACCAAGATCTGCCTGCCGTCAAACTCCTAGTGATAGGCCAGTGGACTCAAGTCATTTGTAGTCCCGGAAGATGAAGGCCCCTATCGTCATGATCAAAGAAGTTTCTATACACGTTAATCTCCCTCCGTAGCATATCACCCCTTGTTAGCATTCCATTCCCTGCCTTGACTTGACATCGAGATATCCGCTACACCCAACAAGGAAATCAAACCTCACTGGCGTGTGCCCCACTAACTCTTCTTCTTTTGATAAATAGAGAGAGGGGTTTCCCTTTGAATGAGTAGATCTTCCCGACCCCGTGCCTACCTTTACTCAATGCTCCTGAAGTCCGAAAATGAGACTGAGTGGAAAGAAAGGGGGAAGTGAAGTTACAGAAATGGTAGTCGTGGACTGGTACCGCAGTACTTCCTACTTACTTTTGGTAATCCTTATTGTGATCTCTCACTCTGGGCTAAGATAGTCTCTTAAGTGCTAGCCGGGAGAACAAATAGCAATGAACCTTATCTACATATTCCCCTCCTACCAAGAATGACTAGAGCTCTCGAAAAGGGTACCGATAGGCGGATTGACGCATCTGAGCAGGCAGGGCGGTTTTTCCAGCAAGATAGGCCAGTGAGTTTCATTAAGGCAAAGGATGCAATAGCCTTAGGGGTGATGCTGGATCCTCCACAGGGTGACATCCGATCCAACCTAGTTGATATGCAAAGGCGATGGTCTGAAATTGAAGACAGAAAGATGAATACCAAACAGCGATCTTAACGCAAACAGTCGGTATAGATATCTGGAAGAGCATAATAGCCTAAAGTCCGATACTTTAGTAAAGAAGGAAGAAAAGCCTACAGGCGGCCATACTTCGGCTAATGGGGGTGGCGCCATATTTGAGAGAGGAGAAGACGTCTTCAGCAGACTTGGAAGAGGACTGCGAGCAAGGGCTCACTAATCAACCATAAAGCCTAAACCTGACTGACTCCTAGTAGGCCAATCACTGCCTTTTTAATGTGAATGGGATTCTGTAAAAGAAAGTCAGGGCGTATTCTGACGCAGCAGCAGATTCTGTTCCTACAAAAGGAAAGAAATCCAAAACAAAAGGAGTCGGGCCTTTCCGGTCTTTGATAAAGAATTAGTGTTCAATCACTTCCTTCCCTTGAGGAGTTGGCTGGACTACACTCTGGCTTTCGAGGCCTTGGCCTGCGCCTCTAAGACCGGATTTTGTTCATTTAAGGAGCGGGGACGCGAGGGCCTTCCAAAGGAATTAGGTTCAGTTGCCTACATGGCTACTTCTAGCAGCTCCCGGAATCGGAATAGCCTGAACTGCCAACCAACCTTGACTCTTTTTGCTTTTGCCTTATAAGGTTCAATTTTCCAACCTTGTAGAAAGAATGAGAGATCGTCTTCAGGGCTAGCCTGACTCTGACTTTCGCTGGAGGACTGAAACTTCTCAAGTCAGTAACTACGGCCATACCTAAGTTTGTAGCTTTTTAAAGATCCCTCTCATGTGATTGAAAAGATGGAATGTCTTAAGCCTCAATTTCTTTGGGAAGCGGGATAAGACGCATATGAGAAGTTGGAGTAGGAAAACTACTGAGGCAATGAGGTNAGGCAACTCCTCCATGGACCCTCAGGACCATTGTCCAGGGTTGCCAGTTTATGCTACAGTCGTTTCACAGCTGGTCACCACTTAGGTAAGAACTCCGTCATTGAAAGACGTTCCCCTAGTGCTTCCCTTTCAATTCAATGAAAGAAGTACGAGTCGAGCGGGTTTCATCTTGTTAGGCTTCGGGATTATGGATTAGTCCACACCAAAGAAAGGGCCCCTTACGCCTTTAGGGCTTACTTAGTGCTTGTGCGTCGGGATTTCTCACTGACTTGTACAAGTCAGGAACGAAGTGC
>NC_036649.1:3851694-3853167 GCF_002806865.2 Cucurbita pepo subsp. pepo | reverse complement strand
GAGAGAGCCCCTAGCCAACTATCTTTCCCTTGCTGGTGTCAGGTTTTCGGGAATTGAATCAATAGTCGACAGTACACCCACGTGTATGATTTTCGGTATGAGTCGGGAGCCAGTAGAACTATCGGGGGAATTGTACTGAATACTGTTCGTATTGGAATTAGTAATACTTAGTCATACATAGTAGAGGAAATGGATTTGAGCTTAGCTAAAGAAGAATGGATCATGTCAAGGAATTGACTCGTATCACGAAGATGAGACTCACCGTGACAAAGGACTGCCCTCCACTGCATCTTTACTGAGACTGAATGCATACACCTGTGCGGGGCTGGGGTCCTCTTTCTTTCTTTCTTTCTTTTTTGTATTTCACTTGCCTACATATCTGGTTCTACCTCGGAATCAAACCCCATCCATGTAGTTCTATCTATCTTCTGATTCCACCTTGTAAAAAACATAGTTCAATCTTTTATACCGATGTATCGTACTCTCTCGAGTAGGTCATCCAGCCTAAGATAAGGATCGGGATCTCTCAATGGGTCTGGGCGTAGATAGCCTCCATCCGCAAAGAGATCTAAGACCTTTTTTTGAACGGACCCACGCCCCATATGGAAACGATGAAATTTGTCTCATCTCTTTGATTAAGTCTTTCTTAGTGGGATTTCTAGGAAGAAAGTGGGCGATGACTTCCTACTTAGAGTGGGAACCGCAAATGGTTCCTGTCGGATCTATCCTATCCTTGATTTCGTAGAAGGAGTTTGTAAGTTGGAGGATCCAAAAGGAGGTTTCCATCTTTCCCATCTGGTCAGGGAGTGGTGCGGGTTCGCCGACTAATGTGTCGCTAGGTCGCGGAGTAGACAACCTTAAGGTCGTGGGTGAAGCAATGGCTTAACTACGTCAAGTGGTACTACATGGTTTCAGTATCTCCAGGCGTAACCATTCAGGATCTCTTATACGCACCATTCGTGAACCGGAAATGGCAGGTTGAATCGACCGACTCTTGGTCCGGTTCGGCCTTGTCTGGAAGGTTTTCGATTTGGTTGCCGCGTTTGGTTAAGCCAATGTCCTAGTCGAGCGATTACGGATGATACCTCTCAGTCTACTCAGTGAGTCCCGCAAAACGCTTTCAGTTTTGTGAGTTTACTCCTTATGCTAGAGCCAACCTGGCCTACCGGTCTTGTAAACAGATAGTTCCTTTTGGTTTGACACCTGAGGCTCCTTTGAGGTCTATACATAAAGGACCTCATCAGGGTGTTGATAAAACTAGCTAAACCGGTTTCAGTGAGGTCAATCAAATTGAGAGGTACGAAGAGGACTTTTCGGGCCTTCTTTCGATTCTCTCCAACCAGTCGAGTTACTACCTTCCTTGCCTTTTTCTTTCACTTTATTCATGGTACCGAAAGGTAACGGAAGTTAAAGACCCTCATTATTAGGTGTACTCTGGTACCCAAGAGTTAGGTATTGTTTCGACGAAAAAAA
>NC_036649.1:3834605-3848481 GCF_002806865.2 Cucurbita pepo subsp. pepo | reverse complement strand
GAGAAGAGAAGAGAGGCTGATTGGGATTGTTTGAGCCAGCCACGTAATCGTTGACCTCTTGCCAATTGATTCCGAGTAGCTTTATCGAGATCAAAAGTGAATTGCACAAAGGCTAATAATTCAACAAATTGAGCCAATTCCAATTTCGATTCGCTGGCTATTTGGTTCATGGCTTTCATTTGAGCTGCAGATCCTACCTACTCTGGAGACGGAAATACCCACATTAATAGCAGGTCTGATTCCAGCATTGAATAGATCTGCAGATAAGAGGAATATTTGTCCGTAATGGAAATTACATTAAGTTACATTATATAAGCTGAAACATCTCCCGATTGGGTCTCAACTATTGGTAAAGCAGTCATACTTCCTTCACCTAAAGCGGAACTTGATTTAGCGGCTCTTTTCTTTCCAAAAGGCGTGAATGCAAAAACATCTCCCGGAGAAGGGGCAAAGCAGCTCGACTGGAAAGGAGAGGGGCGGTCTGCGGAAGAGAAATTTATCGATAAGCTTGTGCTTGTTTGGAGGGATCCTCATAAATGATTAAGGTGTGTTGGTTTCCGTACATCAAATATTCAGCCAAAGCAGCTCCTGTATAAGGGGAAAGGTACTGTAATGTAGCTGGAAAATCCGCCACCATGTCNTTGGTTGAGTCTGATTTTCTTCTTTTCTTTCCAGTAAAGGGAATTAAGTAAGCCGGGGAAGGGGCGAAGCCATGAAGACCGAGTTCAATCTCTCTCATTCATCTGACGTCTTAGTTTACAGTTCAAGAAAGGGGAAGGGGCGAAGAAGCGAGATTTGTCGATAAGCTTGTGCTTGTTTGGAGGGATCCTCATAAATGATTCAAGTGTGTTGGTTTACGTACATCAAATATTCAGCCAAAGCAGCTCCTGTATAAGGGTAAAGGTATTGTAATGTAGCCGGAGAATCAATCAATCCGCCACCCCGCCAGTTCGGCTACTAGAATAGTGTATTCCATTGCCCCCCTTTCCTGTAAAGTAGTAACTACTTGAGCCAGAGAAGAGGCTTTTTGACCACTACATAAACACATATTACATACATCCTTGTTGGTTGATTCAGAATCGTATCCGTGGCTACTGCAGTTTTACCGGTCTGCCTGTCCCCAATAATTCATTCTCGCTGACCCGGTCCGATAGGAATCATCTCATCAATAGCAATAAGTCTTGTTTGATTGAAGAGGCTCATATACGGAAGGAACGTCTCGAAATAATATGAGGCAGGGGGATTGATTCAATTAACCGAGAGTCAGAAGCAGCAATTGAACCTCGCCCATCAGTTTAGTTTAGCCAGGGCGTTTATAACACGACCTAAATAAGCCTCGCTTACAGGTATTGGTATGGTATCAGAGCAATTCTTCCCGTTGCTTTTACGGAACTTCCCTCCTGTATCAGCAAACCATCACCTATTAATACAAGACCAAGATGATTTGATTCTAAATTGAGAGCTATGCCTATAGTACCCTCTTCTTCCAATTCGACTAATTCCGCATTACTTCATCAAGACCATAAATACGAACAATGCCCTCGCCTACTTGAAGTACAATACCGGTATTTACAATTTCTTCTTCTCTATTCTTCAATACGTTCACGGATAATATGACTGACTAATTTCATTTGCTTTCAGGGTTACCATGAGTATTTCGTAATTCTTTTTCTTAAACTAAACAGAAACTAATGCCTACTGTAGAAGGACTAAAAAGTTCGTTAGTTATTTCTTTCATCGTGGCAAACATGGCAATATTAGATGATATGAACCAAGAGACATCAATCATACAATGTACTTCAATGAAGATTTGAAGAAAATATTGTTGAAATTATCAAAAGATGTTTCAATTCATGCCACATTGAAGAAGAATGAAGTTTGATTGTTACAAATTTTGGGTGGGTTACAGTTTAGAGTAATTTAGAGTTATTGTATTTTAAGATATTTTATTTACTTTAGGTTACATTTACATAATTGCTAATTATGGTAATTAAGTATGAATGATACAACTTTTGAAATGCCTTTAATAGTTTCATTTTGAGGCTATATAAAGCCATGTATGTTGTATTTGTAAGGGAGACTTGGAAAATATAGTAAAAGAAGCATCTGTGCTCTTTTTTAGCCAATGACTAACTTTCTTTGCAATTCTATGTAGTTTAGGTTGCATGTAGAATCATTCAAGCTCGACATGATCAATCTTGCTCGTGGAGTGATTCGAATCTCAATCAAGTGTTTTTGCGTTGAGATATTTGATCAACAAGAATCATTCAAGCTAGACATGATCGATCTTGCTTGTGGAGTGATTCGAATCTCAGACAATGCTCTTGCCTTGAGATATTCGATCAACAAGGTAATCCGAATCTTACTCTCCTTGTAGTTGATTTCCTTATCTTATCATTTGGTATCAGATCAATTGGTATCAGCTTTCACCATCTTTGTTAATGGTCCCACATTATTGGTTGATAGAGAATCAAAGTGAATTTACCAATGAATCACGAAATGCTAGGGTTCTTCAATATTCTTTCTTCCTTCATTTTGTCAGACAGAAGTAATTCGCGGGATCATGCACCTTTTCTTTCGTAGTTATAACTAGAAAAGTACAGTTGGTTGTATCCATCGACCTTCTTCTTGAAATAAAGAACTCGCACACACTCACTCCCTTTCCAAAATCAATCAATACACCCTACACCCTACTACGCTTAGATTTAGTGGATTTGTTGCTAAAGGATCGGTCGGTATGAAATACGAAAGAAACTCTCGGCGGATGGCCAATAACCCAAAGAAATGAAAGAATCGGTTACTACTATTTATCCCCTTTTTTTGATAGATCAAACTACTAACTAATTATCTCTTTCGAAATAGAGTCAAGTTGTAACAATCCTCAAAAACTAGTTCCATTCGAGATTGGACTGGAAGGAAGAAGGCGAGTCAGTATGCTAATGCCTCATCCTCAAATCCTTCCCATAGGTTGGTTATTGTCCCAACGAATAAGTAATTGTAGGAGTGAAAGCTGAATATAACTCGTGAGCATAAAATTCGAGCAAGAGCAGCAAGTCCAAGTCAATCAAATACGAAACAAATATCTAACTCATTTAGTAAAGGAAGGATGAAACAAAAGGATTCGCAAATCAAAGTCCTAATGCTCCAACCAGTCCATAAATTGTTTGTTAAAGCTTCCTTCCATAAAAGCCAGACTAAGCAATAAAGAAAGTACCTCGTATTTTGCCCTCAGCCTCGGGTTGTCTCGCGATCCATCCCTTCTATAGCTTAGCCCGGAGCAGTACCTTGACCAACCCCAGGTCCAATAGAAGCAAGTCCGCCGGCCAATCCAGCAGCAATAACGGAAGTGGGAGAAATCAGTGGATTCATAATAAGTTCCTCACACCAAAAGAAAGAAATGATTAATGAGACAGACAATCAACCAATTCATTCTCATATCACTGATTATTCCATCGCTAAGATTTATTCTGATAAAAAGAAGGAAGTCAGAATCTTATGGATATTGAATCGTCCGAACTATTTCAATCTCTCTTTTTCCTATCCACCCCCGTAGTTTTTGTGAATCCATACGACTCTTGTTCTGCTGTTCTGCTCTTTCTTTTTTCTAAAACTTCATTCTTCTTTCTTTGTTCTTGATTGAATCTGACAGAGGAAGGAAACGGAAGGACTCCCATTGCAAGCCCTATCTAAATTCACAGTAGTAGTAGGGCGGGGATTAGATATATCTTTAGTTTCTATATAACTAGTCTTTATCTAATAGAGTAGAGCATATACATGTCTTTCTTCCCTAACGTAAACCAATTAATTATTCATGGATTCCAATTCTAGTTCTGTAATCATTCTTCGAAACATCCACAGGCAGGGGTTGTCTTATAGCAATAAGATTCAATACATCTAGTAGACTCCACTCTACCCTAACCAATCCTTTTTTCTCTTTGTCCCCCTTTTTCTTTAGAATTATCCCACCCACATGTAGACAATCAATCTAAATGGACGAATGAATTAGTTTAGTCCGAATCCTTGCATAGCTTAGAAATATCAATATTTTCTTAATTTAAGCTAAGTTCATGTAATTTCTTCTTTTTTTCTTTTGTTCAATCGTTGAGAGGAAAAAGTGTTGAGATCTCTTTCCTTTTTTGACAGACAATTCCCGAAGAATAGGAATAGCGCAATCTTTGGTTGACTATTACTCTGACTCCCTAGATAGTATATACCTCTTCTGTATTTGAAAATTCTTTGTATATTTATGTTCCCTAGATTATCTTGAGCCATGTATACATTGCCTTGGTCTAAGCTAAAACCAAAAGACTATTTCGAAAACTAATCAATGATGCCCCTCCATGGATTCACCTATATAAGCCGCAGCTAAAGTTGCTAAAATCAGAGCTTGAATACCACTTGCATTTAAGGACCTATACTGGTATAGGAACTACTAAAGGTACTAAAGAAACAAGAACAACTACTACTAATTCATCAGCTAATATATTTCCGAAAAGTAGATAGAAAACAAAGTGATAAGGGGGTTTTGTTCAATCTTCTAAGATGTGCTAATGGGTGGTAAAAGGATTGTAGTTGGTTGAATGTATTTCCCGAAAGACCAGAATAATCCTTTTTAGCTAAGACCGGCATAGAAATATGCTACTGATGTGAGTCAAGCTAAAGCAAGAGTAGTATTTATCTCATTTGTGGGTGCGGCTATCTCTCTGTGAGTTAACTGTATGATTTTCCAAGGTCAAAGAAAGAGCCCCTGACCAATTCGATTCGAAAGAAAAAGAAATAGAAAGATAGTTCCAACCAATAAAGAAAGGGAACCCACGGACCTCTTCGCCAATTATTGATCAGAAGCATCCAGCAGCCCCACGTTCGATTCTCAGGGCTAAGGCTTTCCCCCCTCCCTTTTCTTTCTTTCCTCCCTGGCTGGCCGTGTCCACCCCCACTTCTTCTGAGTACGTCTCGATTCAAGGACATATGAGAAGGAAGAATGCCCGTCAGTAGGAATGGTTTGTGGATTACGAACTGCTATAATGGCTGAACCTAATAAGATAGCAATTACAACCGAAGAAGTAATAAGTACTTGGGCATGTACTTGGAAACCTCCTTACTATTTGCCAATCCAAAGGCCGACTTCCACACCGGATATATTGTATAACGGCTTCCTTTCTTTGTGTGTGTTGATAGAACATAATAGAATGAGTATGAATATTGCCCTCTGAAAGAAATAGAAGAGTAAAGGAATTTGATTCGACTGTCTTCCTTCGACTTGCCTGCCCTTGCCTTGAGTTGTCTATTTTTTATATCAATTGATTACATTACAATATCCCTACCCTAGTTTTTTCTCTCTTTTGTGGTATTCGGGACTAGTAACCAATTCCCTACCCTAACTCTATGTAGTTCCCCCCCAAATTGATTGATCTTCTTATGAATAATGAATTGTATTTCAGGCATCATCATTCGCAGTAATCGAAATATGAGATCCGGGTCAGCATTTGTATCAATTAACCAACTAGTTGGAATTCCCAGCGTGATACATTCTTTCAGAGCCTGATTGATATTCTTCTTGTTGATCAAGGATTATTACAATATCGGGTAACCTAACCCCGTCATATATTTCATCCTGCCCAGATGGATATGTTTGCAAGTGAGATAATTGTCTCTTCAACATAGGGGTATCCCTTTTCGGAAGACGGTTGGTTGGTTGAGTCCCCCCGCCTTTTATTCCGTTCTCAAGTCCCTGAACTTATTCAGTTTCATTTCGGTAGTAGACCAATTTGGTAACATCCCCCCGAGCCTTTTTGTATTAACATAATGCCACCGATCCCTTGTTGCAGCCCCGGCTACTGAATCCGCTGCTTTCTTTTTGGTACCAACACTGAGGAATTGTTTGCCCTGCCCCTACTTGCTGCATCAAAAAACTATTTGCCAATCCAAAGGCCGACTTCCACACCGGATATATTGTATAACGGCTTCCTTTCTTTGTGTGTGTTGATAGAACATAATAGAATGAGTATGAATATTGCCCTCTGAAAGAAATAGAAGAGTAAAGGAATTTGATTCGACTGTCTTCCTTCGACTTGCCTGCCCTTGCCTTGAGTTGTCTATTTTTGATATCAATTGATTACATTACAATATCCCTACCCTAGTTTTTTTCTCTCTTTTGTGGTATTCGGGACTAGTAACCAATTCCCTACCCTAACTCTATGTAGTTCCCCCCCAAATTGATTGATCTTCTTATGAATAATGAATTGTATTTCAGGCATCATCATTCGCAGTAATCGAAATATGAGATCCGGGTCAGCATTTGTATCAATTAACCAACTAGTTGGAATTCCCAGCGTGATACATTCTTTCACAGCATGATTGATATTCTTCTTGTTGATCAAGGATTATTACAATATCGGGTAACCTAACCCCGTCATATATTTCATCCCTCCCAGATGGATATGTTTGCAAGTGAGATAATTGTCTCTTCAACATAGGGGCATCCCTTTTCGGAAGACGGTTGGTTGGTTGAGTCCCCCCGCCTTTTGTTCCGTTCTCAAGTCCCTGAACTTATTCTGTTTCGTTTCGGTAGTAGACCAATTTGTTAACATCCACCCGAGCCTTTTTGTATTAACATAATGCCACCGAGCCCTTGTTGCAGCCCGGGCTACTGAATCCGCTCCTTTCTTTTTGGTACCAACAATGAGGAATTGTTTGCCCTGCCCCTACTTGCTGCATCAAAAACTCAATCACAAGCTTATGATAAAAAACTAGCAGTTCTAGTAAGGTCAGATTTAGAATATTCATCCCTTTACGTTTTACGGAGATATATCTAAGGTGCCATTCTAGGATTCCATTTCCTAGTACCATGAGGAAACTGAACTAACTCCTGCTTCCATCATCTCTTCCAAATGGATGTTCCAATATCTTCTTGTCTGTCATTTCTCCCCCCACTTCCTCGCTCGCTTTTTTTAAGAAACAAAAAGGAGACGAGCTGAAATAGAAAGAAATCATTGTTCCCATAGAACCTTCTTATCCTCTACCTCTACCGGGGAGTGACTGTTGATACACGATCCAAGCCATTTTTTGATATTCGTTAATTATCTAACTGACTTCCTTATTACTACCAAATCAACGCGGGGCGGCTAGTTAACAGGATGCCTCCACTTTGAGAAAGAATGAAATCCTAGAAATGCTTGTTCTGATCTATCATGTAAATTCGTTGAAATGCAAAAATGCAATAATTGTTGGTGGTGGAACAAAATCTCTCTCCCCCTCGACAAATTAGTTTGGGGGGGTTTCTAAAGGAATATTGGTATGTTGCCTCGAACGGTGAGCTAATTCTCTGAATCCGGTCCGGTACCAAGGGGTATCATTCCTCCTAGAAGTTCTCTTTCCGACCTCTCACCCAATCGATACTCGGCGGGCGGCTTTTGCTAAAACTTGAGCAGTTTCTTTCTTGCTTCCGATATTCTTGTTGTTGGTTGAGTATTTATAGATCTTTTTGTTATTCCCAATAATAGGGGGGCTCGGTAACGGATTCTTCCAAAGCACGCCCTGCTCTTCGTTCCGCTGGCAACAATCCAATGAGTTCTCCAGGTGAAGATTAGACATTCTGATGAAACCAAGACTTTGATCATTTAGATATGTCTATTATGGATCTCCACCCCCGGCCCCTGGGATCGAGAACCCTTTTTGATCTTATTAACCAAAGAAAGAGAGAGATACGACTTTGCACTTTAGTTCAGCACCAATCAAACCCAAGGAATTCCAATCATTCTTCTTATACGCCAGTTCCATTCCAACCAACCCTCAATTCTCTTTTCTAGGTAATCAAAAGAAAGAACGCACTTCTATCTAATACTTATTACACTTTTGGAAGACCCTGCGTCGCCAGATCGTGATTTTGCATATATCCATGTAACTAAGGTATGTATCTCCTTCTCCAAGGATTTCTACATAATGTCGATGAACAGTTGCTCCTTCAGTGGCCAAATAAGGCTTATCTTATCTTATCTTATCTTATTACTACGGGAAATCAACTCAACTTGAACAATGAGAATTTGACCCGATTTTAGGTGTGGGGCTAGCTATACATATATTTGCAATAAAGAAACTGTCTCAGGCTAATGTAGGTCTTTCTTCACAATCATTATGGTGAGAATTATGATGCGTAAAATGCCAATGAGAAATGTTACTGCATGGATCGGAATTCAAAATACCCCTTGTTTTCTTTCATCCATTAAATAATATGGAAGTACTTTCAAAGTCTGTTTTCAATTGTCAAGTTGCAAATGTTAGGGAGATCGGATTATGAGTAACTGAGAAAATGAATGTTCATTCACAATTTGAGTGGCCGCCCGGTCCTAAAGAATTCCTAATTGAAATTAGAGGTTCCTTTTGACTTGAGGGAAGAGTCTTTTATGACATGCCATAATAATGAATCACATCGTTGAATAGATCCATTTGAAAACAATTCGATGCTGACAAAATGATCAAAGATTGGCTGGCGTTCTTTATTTCTATTCAACAACGTACAGTACGAATAGTTCCTTGATTTTGACTAAGGGCTGGATTGTGGAACCCTTGTCTTGGAATAACTAGCAAAAAATGGATTGATATGGGTTGGTGCGATCTGCCTCATTATGAAAGATCAATCCTGAACCGGATCTTGCCTTTTTCTGATATACGAAGTCTCGGGTTTCACTAAGTCTATTCGTAGGAACTTGCGAACCAGACCATTTGTACTTACTTCAACAAAGGAAGCACGGGCTTCTTCGATAGAAGAGCTTTTTTTGTCTCGGTCCCAATTCAACCAACAATAAACAAGTCCGAACTAATTGAATGCTTGTGCCAGAAATTCCCCGAATTGGTTTTCCATTAAAGGATAGAATTGAGAACTCTAAGCTCCTGATTCTCCCTTTCTTGCAATAGATATAGATCTTGTGGGATCTTACTAAATTGATACCGTCGGCTAGTTCATATATGAATGATTAGAGGTCGAACAAAAACAAAAGACTTTTTCTTTCTTGGTAGGTGTGCTGGACATAAATCCCATTTTTCCTTTTCTTTCTTAGAATTTCTTTTGACTTTTTCAGGTGGTAGCAAGATGCCATTGTGTCGGGATATCTTATCTATCTCTCCAGGAAAATGTATATCTCCCGAAAATCCTTTGAGTTCAATCCTTCTCCACTCGGACCAATCCGCCTACTCGGCTTCTTATACTTGAAGTTAGTCGTGTAGCTATTCCAATGAGAGAGACTATTGTTCCGTACCATTATGGAAGAAGATTCCGGTCAAATATATATAAACTTCCTCGGGAATGAACAAAAATGGATCCACTTTCATTTGCATTTGGTATTTTGGCTTAACGTCTTTGACTCCTCGATACTCAATCAAATCTTTTTGAGGATTGAATGCATCCCTATAGTCAGTAGTCCCATATTTAGTAATTCCTTCACTCTTTCTTCTGTATTGAGGATCATCGAAATAAGCAAGAATACTATTTCCACGAAAAAGACCATTGAGTGAGGGGGGTGGTAGTTCTTTTTCTCGTTCTTTCAGTGATTTGAATGATGAATCTATTTCTTCGCCTCTTTACCAATCAATCATAATTACCGTGGAAAATAGCAGGGTTAGATTAGATTGACCCGTACATAGATAGGATTGGATTAAGTGATGAATAATAAGGAATGATGCTTTCGTTTTTACCGGAGAGATCCGGACCATCAAATGTCTCACTTTATTTATTGAAAGGCTATAAATATTCTTTCGTACGACAGAAAGAGAATGAACGTGAATTTGATCTTGATCCTTGCTTGTAGAGTGAAAAAGGGACTGCATCCGCACGAACCTCCTGATAATATCCATAAATGACTTGTTTTTGGTAAGAGATGTACTATACTACTATACTATACTAGACTATATGTATATTCGGGTGCATGGTACACATCAGTACTCCAATGCATTTCTCCGAATCAGAATCAATATCTTTTCGAACCCTCTCTTTCTTTGACAGAGTGTATGTTCACGCGCGAATCTCAACAATCACTTGTGATGATTCTACATATTGATCGTTTTAAACTCAAAGTCAATCAACTTTTGGGTAGAATAGTGACGTTATGTATAATATCCTCCCTCACTCTCCTTAGATACAAGTCTATATAACAATAACACAAAAAGGATGCCCATGACGTGTACGTGTGGAACCAAATCCTCATTGAATTAGATTTTTCCATTATCAGGAGCTCGTATATGTTCTGCAGTCCCCCCTGTTCATACTCCGCCCCCGTATGAAAAGTTCTTAATGTTAGTTGACCGGTTCTTCTCCAATAGATTGCCCCGCAAGAATACCCTAGGGTTCTTCCAATTCGACCAGGTCCACGTGAGTAGGACTTCCTTCGTCCATAACATAATGGGCAGATCCAAGATGTACTCCTACAGGTAAAGGGAGTCCGAATGGCTATCGGTTATGTTTGAAAGGTTATGAATCGCTGGATAAGTCCAATACCAATATCTTGAGTATGTCAATGGATCGCGGGCCCATATATATCTCGTCTGCTACTACACGACCAATTAATCTTTGTATCAAAATGCTTTCGAAATCATCAATGTGTTGAATCAACAAGTCTGCGTGTAAGATATCCTCGTTCGTACAGCAGTATCCACAACTCCTTTACGCGCTCCCCCTCCGTAGCAAGATCTATATTCTGTGTAAGCCCCTCACCTTTGAATGGGTAAATCAATCGTCCTTGTGGATCAGACATTAATCCTCTTCCACTAATTGGAGTACTTGAGATGCATTTCCTCTCCCTCCCGAAAAAGACATTATATGGACTGGATGAAAAGGGTCAGTCATCCTCAAATTAGGTAGGATTCATTTCTTGCCGCAAATATTCACTTCTAGCATACCATATCCCCATGGACTGGCGTAATCTTTCTACTGCGTCTACGTTTAATGAAATGATAGTGTTTTTCCAAAATCAAACTTTGTTAGCATCTTGGGCCATCAGAAGGAAGGGGAAGGGATTGTGAAAAGATCAGCAATTCCTAATGAAATGGATGTAGCAGGGGCCCGCTGGAACCCCAGAGTCTTTATTTGATCCAGGCCAGGATGTGTGATGTATATGCCATTCCGAAGTAATCTATTAATCCGCTAATAAGTCGTGGCAGTTCCCATCTATCACTCACTTTATTGTGAAAGACCAGATCGGCCCGCCATAAGTACCTCCATATTACGCTGAGTGGGGTTCGACAATAGATAGGGTTGAGGTTTGAGTCACTTATATTGATTGGAAAACTTCCTTTTCTACATCTTGATTCGCGTATAAATTCAGGACCTATGGGCGTAGTTGAACCGGAGAGAAGAGCATACCCCATATAATCATTAATTACTTAGCTTAGCTGAGTGAGATACCAGAGGATTACGTACCATATGAGCAGGCCCGGCACCTTGTATAGCCAGCCTCTTCCTTCGATTTCTAGATAAAGAGAACTATGACCAACAGGGGTTCGAATCTATGTATATACAAAGAATTGCTTTTTTGAGACTTTTGACTATTAGATAGTACCTGTAAATCTCATGATGGGTACCCATTCATAGTGAACTTCCATAGGAGCTTCTCTTGAAGTGAAGCAATAACGCGTTGATCTAGTCTCCGAGCCAGCCACAAAGGACTATCGACTTTTCTGGCGATAAGCTCCAATTGCATCAGAGGAATTACAAAAAGAGGGTTCTTTCGTATATTTATAGTTAGTTATTATTGACCTGTCATTTGTATTCTATTTGCGATTACATAGATTATACCGATTTGCACAAATACCTAGGCGATTCCCGCTCGTTAATACATAGAGCCCAATAAGCATATCTTGAGTTGGTACAGAAATGGGATCCCCACAATAGCTGAAGACAAGAGATTTAGATGAGAGAGAAAACATAAGTAAACGCGCCTGCCTCTGCTTGAGCCTACAACGAGAAAGGTACATGAACAGCCAGCCAGCCCCATCAAAGTATTGAATCCCTTACATTACAAACTAATGGATATAAACAAACAAATAGCACGTCCTTCCACTCAAATAGGTTGGAAGGCCTGGATGCCTAATCTATGCAAAGAAAGTGGGCGCTCTATTTAGCAATACGGGATGCCCCTCCCCTGCCTGCATAACTTCCTTCAGTCTTTCCCATAGAATGGGTTCTTTTTCCCGAATTTGACTCTTAGCAACTCCTATGTTCGAAGCTAAATGTCTGGAAAAGCTCTATTGCGATTTCGCGAGGCAATCCCCATGTAATGAAAGTGAGGGACCAACAACAATCACAGAACGTCCTGAATAATCGACCCGTTTGCCAAGCAGAGTTTCCTTCCCGAAATCAATCTTCCCTCTTTCCCTTGCCTTCAATTACAATTACATCGGAAAACGACTTGTAACCCTTATTATGGCCATCCCTCATTGGTTGTCCGCGGATTCCATTATCAATCAGTGTATCCACGGCTTCTTACACCAATTTCTCCTGACACATTACTAATTCTCCCTCCTGGCGTAGATCTACTTGTTGTTAATAGATCAATAAGAAGGAAGGAAGAGTATTGTTCCCGGATAACTCCTCTCGTCAGTGAATTAATATCCGAGCTCATTAGTTTACCCCCATCTATCTGAATGATCGGTCTCACCTCGGGAGGAAGAACAGAACAGGTAATAGACAGACATCAAACCATACATTCGGGTTCTTTCTATATTTGTTCGAATAAAATGCTTAGCTAATTCCATACGTCTAGCCCCAAAATCCTTTCTTCTTCCAACTTGTGGATCTTCCCATTAATTACCTGCAGGTCCCTCTTCGCCTAATTCTTTCCATTCTACCAACCAATAATCTATAATAAGTCGCAAATCCGGATCGGCTAATTGTTCTCGTATAGCACCTGCTCCGGTAGAAATTTCTCGATTTCGAAATGTATCGAAGCAAGCCTTGGGTAGTCACAAAAAGTGGGATCCTGTATTTCCAGGATTGGATTTCATATTCGAATGAACCCCGTAATCGTACGAAAGTAGGGTTTTTCACTATGGGCCTAGCAAAAGACAAATATACTCAACTATAGGATCTCCCCCTTTCCAAATCGGACGTGAAAGTTTCTTTTCATCCGGCTCAGCTCAAGTAGTTACATCAAATAAAGGAGTTCCCGCTTTCCAATTCTATAAAACACCGAACTACTCTTTACTCAAGTTCTCAATTAAGACCAAACAAGATTTCATGGATTCTTTGACTTTCCAATGGATTTCAATGTGATGAGTTCTTTATTCAATATATCCATTACACCGGAAAAAAAGGAAATGTGCAATTTGTGAGTAGTCTATTTCCCGTGGAATGACGAATCCCCTTAATTCAAATGAATAAAGAGTACCTTGGAATAAGGGATTGACTTGGTATCGTTCCATTCGATCTGGCCTGGCTGGCCCTACTGAACCTCGTCGACGGTTATGACACCATGTCCTTAAAGCCTATATGCGATGGATAGACTCCTTCCTTTCACCATGCATGAAATATTAGCTTATTGTAGTAACATAATTTCCTTGAAGAAAGAAAAAGAATGAATTACACAAAGGAAATCCGTTTTGTTTCGCACGAGGTAGAACTGAGAATTCCTATTTCTTACTGAATCGACCATAGACCAATTCCCCTTTGATTTGGGATGGGAGTATTGACTACACCCACAATTCTGAGCTTCATGGTACTCCTACCAAGCAAGCCACATGTCAGATCCGGGGCATCCCAATGAGATTGAATGAATGGGATGACTGGGAATCCGTAAAATCAACATCAAATCACACATCGCAATATACTAAGCCTTCTAATTCTTTAAGAGGGTTATCTAAAGCTAAAGGATTCCCGATATAACTAGGA
>NC_036649.1:3819605-3829605 GCF_002806865.2 Cucurbita pepo subsp. pepo | reverse complement strand
TCTAGGTTTCGTTTCAAGAATTTAGTAGAGTAATGAAAAATAATCGTTAAATCTTGATATGATAACCCTTCGACTCCGAATGTGGTGTCTACTGATTGGGTCTTGAATTAGGGAATCGAATTTCATTTTGAGTTACGGAAAGGAGGAAGATACTTTATATATGGACTCATGAAAGTATCTGAGTGCTCGAGCATTCAATCACTATTATATTGAATGGATAATTGGCTTTTTTTTATTTGAATCTTAAAAAAAGGAACTTCTTTCTTTTCGATAAGCTCTAGCATGTAATAGGTCATCCCATCTCCCGATTGTCTCTATGAAACAATCGGGAGACAGTAAAGATTAGATCAAATGAGAAAGGAATAATAGGGGTATGCGATAGATAGTGATCTATGTTGATTGACTATTTTTATACTCATTTTTTAATGTAATGAAATGCAGGACAACAAAAGAAAGACTAGGTCTTATTATTCCTACATGGTACTAACACTCCTTTGATACTTCCAAGAGTTTCTCTGCCTCTTTTATTTATACTTAATTTTTTCGATTATACTAGAAATCATATAATAACTTGTTATAATTCGATTTTTTGGATTGTTTGATCAATGGTGTTGTGCCCGAATCTCTTTTTGACTATGCGCTAGTGATTCCACTATTATTAGTGAATAATAATTATTAGTGAGCAATTATGGAATAATTCTTTTATATTCATAGAGATAGGGGACATAATTCACATGGATATGGTAAGTCTCGCTTGGGCTGCTTTAATGGTAGTCTTTACATTTTCTCTTTCACTCGTAGTATGGGGAAGAAGTGGACTCTAGAAGTACTACTAATTGAAGAATCAAACTGTATCGATTGTTTTTGGTTTATTTTATAGATCATTCTGCAAAACTTTTTTTCTTTGATTTTTTTTGAACAGTAAAAAAAAAAAAAANTCGAATCTATGTATATACAAAGAATTGCTTTTTTGAGACTTTTGACTATTAGATAGTACCTGTAAATCTCATGATGGGTACCCATTCATAGTGAACTTCCATAGGAGCTTCTCTTGAAGTGAAGCAATAACGCGTTGATCTAGTCTCCGAGCCAGCCACAAAGGACTATCGACTTTTCTGGCGATAAGCTCCAATTGCATCAGAGGAATTACAAAAAGAGGGTTCTTTCGTATATTTATAGTTAGTTATTATTGACCTGTCATTTGTATTCTATTTGCGATTACATAGATTATACCGATTTGCACAAATACCTAGGCGATTCCCGCTCGTTAATACATAGAGCCCAATAAGCATATCTTGAGTTGGTACAGAAATGGGATCCCCACAATAGCTGAAGACAAGAGATTCAGATGAGAGAGAAAACATAAGTAAACGCGCCTGCCTCTGCTTGAGCCTACAACGAGAAAGGTACATGAACAGCCAGCCCCATCAAAGTATTGAATCCCTTACATTACAAACTAATGGATATAAACAAACAAATAGCACGTCCTTCCACTCAAATAGGTTGGAAGGCCTGGATGCCTAATCTATGCAAAGAAAGTGGGCGCTCTATTTAGCAATACGGGATGCCCCTCCCCTGCCTGCATAACTTCCTTCAGTCTTTCCCATAGAATGGGTTCTTTTTCCCGAATTTGACTCTTAGCAACTCCTATGTTCGAAGCTAAATGTCTGGAAAAGCTCTATTGCGATTTCGCGAGGCAATCCCCATGTAATGAAAGTGAGGGACCAACAACAATCACAGAACGTCCTGAATAATCGACCCGTTTGCCAAGCAGAGTTTCCTTCCCGAAATCAATCTTCCCTCTTTCCCTTGCCTTCAATTACAATTACATCGGAAAACGACTTGTAACCCTTATTATGGCCATCCCTCATTGGTTGTCCGCGGATTCCATTATCAATCAGTGTATCCACGGCTTCTTACACCAATTTCTCCTGACACATTACTAATTCTCCCTCCTGGCGTAGATCTACTTGTTGTTAATAGATCAATAAGAAGGAAGGAAGAGTATTGTTCCCGGATAACTCCTCTCGTCAGTGAATTAATATCCGAGCTCATTAGTTTACCCCCATCTATCTGAATGATCGGTCTCACCTCGGGAGGAAGAACAGAACAGGTAATAGACAGACATCAAACCATACATTCGGGTTCTTTCTATATTTGTTCGAATAAAATGCTTAGCTAATTCCATACGTCTAGCCCCAAAATCCTTTCTTCTTCCAACTTGTGGATCTTCCCATTAATTACCTGCAGGTCCCTCTTCGCCTAATTCTTTCCATTCTACCAACCAATAATCTATAATAAGTCGCAAATCCGGATCGGCTAATTGTTCTCGTATAGCACCTGCTCCGGTAGAAATTTCTCGATTTCGAAATGTATCGAAGCAAGCCTTGGGTAGTCACAAAAAGTGGGATCCTGTATTTCCAGGATTGGATTTCATATTCGAATGAACCCCGTAATCGTACGAAAGTAGGGTTTTTCACTATGGGCCTAGCAAAAGACAAATATACTCAACTATAGGATCTCCCCCTTTCCAAATCGGACGTGAAAGTTTCTTTTCATCCGGCTCAGCTCAAGTAGTTACATCAAATAAAGGAGTTCCCGCTTTCCAATTCTATAAAACACCGAACTACTCTTTACTCAAGTTCTCAATTAAGACCAAACAAGATTTCATGGATTCTTTGACTTTCCAATGGATTTCAATGTGATGAGTTCTTTATTCAATATATCCATTACACCGGAAAAAAAGGAAATGTGCAATTTGTGAGTAGTCTATTTCCCGTGGAATGACGAATCCCCTTAATTCAAATGAATAAAGAGTACCTTGGAATAAGGGATTGACTTGGTATCGTTCCATTCGATCTGGCCTGGCTGGCCCTACTGAACCTCGTCGACGGTTATGACACCATGTCCTTAAAGCCTATATGCGATGGATAGACTCCTTCCTTTCACCATGCATGAAATATTAGCTTATTGTAGTAACATAATTTCCTTGAAGAAAGAAAAAGAATGAATTACACAAAGGAAATCCGTTTTGTTTCGCACGAGGTAGAACTGAGAATTCCTATTTCTTACTGAATCGACCATAGACCAATTCCCCTTTGATTTGGGATGGGAGTATTGACTACACCCACAATTCTGAGCTTCATGGTACTCCTACCAAGCAAGCCACATGTCAGATCCGGGGCATCCCAATGAGATTGAATGAATGGGATGACTGGGAATCCGTAAAATCAACATCAAATCACACATCGCAATATACTAAGCCTTCTAATTCTTTAAGAGGGTTATCTAAAGCTAAAGGATTCCCGATATAACTAGGAAGACGTTTCAAATACCACACATGGGTTACTGGGCATGCCAGCCAGTTTAATAAAGCCCATTTCTTCGTATCCGAGAATCAACCAACAAATTAGACTCCGCATTGTTCACCGCGAATCTTCTTTCTCCGATTACTCGAGAATTTCCACAAGCACAAATACCGCTTTTTATAGGCCCGAAAAGTCTTTCACAAAATAATCCATTTCAGGTTTATGAGTTTTGTAATGAAAACAAGTATAGGGGGTTTTGTTACCTCTCCAACTATCTCGCCATTAGCTAGGGTTTTATTGGCCCAAGCACTGAACTTATTTGTTGAGGAGAAAAGAAACTAATCCAATTCATTCGGAGTTGTTGATGTTTATACCGATCGATCATAGAACAAATTGTCTGATTCATTTTGATTAAGCTTCCTTCCTCTTAATCTAGAAGTTATTCTCAGATACAAGGAAATGATTCCGTTCCAAAGCCAACGTAATTCTCGAACGAGCAATTGAAAAGATTCTGGAGTATCCTCAGGTTTAGGTATTCTTCCTCCAATGATCGTAGTACCAAGTACTTCTTGCCGAGCTCTAATATGATCAGATTGATAAGTAAGCATCTCTTGTCAAATATGAGCAAGACCAAATCCCTTCTAGAGCCCAAACCTCCATTTCTCCCACCCCTTGTCTGCCTTGCTTGGCCCTTCCTCTAAAGGGGTTGTTGTGTAACAAGTGCATAATGTCCACAGGAACGAACGTCTGTCTATTATCATCAACTTGATTCATTCATTTCAAGATATAAGGCTTTCCCCTATTATAACAGGTTGTTCAAAAGGATTTCCCGTTCTTCCATCAATCTGCTTTTTCCCGGATACTAGGGTTCAAATACCCATGGACTCGCTGTTTGCTTACTGGCTGAATAGAATGAGGAAAAGGCTAGTTGTTTTCTAGAAGCCTCTTGTTCATATCTCTCATCAAAAGGTACTATGAGATAATGTCTATCTAGCAAACTCCCCGCTAACCACCCGAGTGAGCACTCAAATATCTGTCCTACATTCATTCGTGAGGGGACTCCTAATGGATTTCAAACCATATCAACTGGTCTTCTGCAAATAAGGCATATCTTCTCTAGGCACCCTTTGTGAAACAATACCTGGATTTCCATGTCTTCCCGCTACCTTATCGCCTACTTTGATTTCCTTCCCGTTTCTGTGAAATAGATACACTCATCATTTCTGGATTCTCACTCGAACCAACCCCCTTCCCTTATTTCTGGATCCATCTCACATCAATAACTCGACCCCTACCGCCTATAGGTAGTTTGAGACAGGTTTCTTTTGAAGTAGATACCTGAATGCCAAGTATGGCTCGTAATAATCTATCTTCGGGGGCATACGCTGATTCTTTCGCCATCTGAGGCGTTAATTTACCTACTCGCCCGTCTCCACCCACGATCCCAGCATCACAATTCCTTCTATCCATTTTTGTCTCAATTCCGGAGTAAGCGGGCTTCCTTCTAGATGTGGGATTGAGTTAGTGATTCGGTCCCTGGCTTGTCACATGAGTTTGAATTTCATATTTCCCCGTGTATGTGGAAAGAAGTATAAATATCTTCATATACTAGACGCTCGCTAATTAGTACTGCATCTGAAGAATTATAACCTTCCCATGGCATATAAGCTACTAATACGGTTTTTCCCAACGAAAGTTACCCACTAAAGCAGCACTGTCCGCTAACATTTGCCCCTTTTTTAATGCATTTACCCTGTGGGGAACCTGGGATTTTTGCTGCATACAAGTCTTTTTGTTAGAACGTTGATACAGAACTAATGGAATTCCTAGAGTATACCCATTGCCAAAAGGATGCCGGTATAAATGATCTTTCCCCTGTGTTCGGCTATAGCGGCAACCCAGGAATCTCCAGCCACGTGGCGTTCCAACCCAGTTCCAACAATGAATGCAGCTTCTCCATCAACTCCAACAAAAGAAAGAAAGACAGAATTGATTGATTGATTAACAAAAGAAAGAATGCTATCAGGAGATGAAGGAAATGGAATTCTGAGACCTCCAAGGATAGGAAAGAAAGGGTCAAGGATAATTTATAAGGAGTAGTTCTCTTTTACAGTGAAGCGAGAGGAAAGAAAAGCAAAGAGAGGAGACACACCGAGTTTACTGTCTTTGAATCACGAACACGAACTGAGAGGAGAGAGAATAACTCACACGGAACAAGGAAGGAGTTAAGTCGAATGAATGAATCTTGCTTGAGTTGAGGAAAAGAGTGTTTGAATAGTTCAACCCTCGGGAAAGAGTGAAATCTGTCGAATGAATCTTGCTTGAGTTGAGTGTTTACAGGAGGAGAGTCAAAGGGGAAGGATCAAGAAGAAATAGGTTCAGTAGTGATTGAGAAGAGAAAGAAGGTGAGTTCAGTAGTCCAGGAGCGAAGCTGTGAGACCGACAGGCGAAGGGGCGAAGCCGCTTTCTTTGTTACGTGGTTGTGAGTCTTTCGTTCATTTTCTCGACTGTCAGGTGATTGAGCGAAGCAGTGAAACCGACAGGTGAAGGAGTTTACAGTGAAAGAATCAATGAATTAGCAGCTTTACCCATTATACCTGATTTATTAACTAACCTGAACCTCGGCTTCTTTCGTCTCCCTTCTCCAACTCGGTAAAGTGGCTGTCTTCGCTCCTCTCGGTCTCGTTGCTTCGTTCATTCACCTATTTGCTTCGCTCCTCTTTATTCAAAGACAAGGTAAATAGGCTGGCTGGATGAGAGGCTCCTTTACCTATTCATTGTCGGTCTCACAATTCCATTTCCTCTCGCTGATTGCCCAAGGTAAATAAATGGGTTAAAGAAAGATAGGTTAAAGAAAGGAAAGGAAGAAAAGAAGAAGAAAATGAAAGAAAAAGAGAGAGAAAGGAAAGACGAAAGAGAAAACCTTAACCTGAACCGATATTCCCTGGCTGACCGGATTTCACTCCTCTCCTTACAGTCTTCGCAGCTTCGCTCATTCGCTTGATTTTGTCTCCCAGCTTCGCTCCTCTCCCTTCGCCCCTATTCCCTTTGCTACTGAACCTATATTATCTTATTCATTCAATCCTTCTTTCACTGAACTACTGAACCGGAACCTGCTCGGCTTCACTCCTCTCTCTCGCTATCGGTCGAGTTCGCCCCTTTTCCTCTCCAACTCGGTAAAGTCCATTGCCTGAACCTTTCTTTATCTTTCCTTGCCTGAACCTGAACCTGATTTCACTCTGTAAACTCATTCACCTTCTTGAACTCCTATTCCTTTTCCTATTTCTTCTTGATCTTCTCCTTTCTGGAACTGTCTGTAAACGAAGAAACCCCCTTCCCCTTCTCTCACTGTTTCGATTACCTTATTGGTCTCAAAGCACTACACTAAGTTTAAGTCTTTGCCCAGATAAAGAAGATGAGAGTAACCCAGCATTGGCCTGATGGACCTCTTTGCCTCTCCTGTCTGTCTGTAAGAAAGATGAATGAGACGAAACCTTACTTAAACCTTAGACTGATTGAACTGTAAGAGAAGAAGAGGTCAAGCTCCTCGGAACCAGATTGAACTCCGGAACCTCTTGGTCGAGCAGCTTTCGCTCCGTAACCTTGACTTTATCAAAGAGAAACCCTCTCCTCCCTTTTCTCGTCGAGCGTCTTCGACCCTTCCCCTGAACTGATATTACTATCACTTTCCAGTCGAGTCAATTCATTCAATCCGGAACAGGAAGTCAAGACGAAACTGAAGATGAATGAGAGTGAACTCATGAACCTATCGGTTTCACAATTCCATTGCCTGCCCCTATCGGTCTCACAATTCCATTTCCTGAACCTCTACAACTATCATCAGGTCAAGCTCCGGAACAGGAAGTCAAGACTATCGAAGAATCAATGAGAGTTCACTCTCAGTCAATCCGAAAGATGAATGTTGACTCCTCTCCCTATTTCTTCTTGAACTCGGTAATAAAGCCGAAAGCGAAAACCTTCTCCTTCTGTTCGAGTTCGTTATTTTATTCTTTCATTCATTATTCTTGAACGAGGTAAAGCATATTCTCCGATTCCTTCTTTCACTCAATCACTCGCATATTCAATTCCTTCCTCGCTCCTTCGCTTCGCTTCCTCTTTCTCTTTTCCTTACTTCATGGGGTGGGTGACTCTCGATGTTCATTGGCCTGTTGGTTGCGCCTGTAGCTGCGAACTCAACTGTCTGCTTGGTCTGTCTTTCTTTTTCCAAGTGAATTAGAGAGGCGTATCTGATTGGTACGCTATTTGCCGATCTTTCCTTTCTTTTCGTGCGGGTGCCACGGAATGGGCGAAGATCACCAGAGAGCAGCAGGGCCAGATCTTGATGTAGATAGGAGTTATCAAGCTGAGGGGAGAAGGCACATTATGAAAGTTGAGGCTTGACTCTAACAGGTCTCTTAAAGTCTCCTTGCTACTCTTTAGTAATATCCCGTTAGTCACTTTTATCCGTTGAGCGAGGGCCCTTCCACCCGCCACCGACCAAAGCTCTAATGTAGAGAGCTAACCTACTAGTTGGCTTACTTGCTTGTTAGAGGACTAGTTGGGTCGATAGAGGTGGTTCAATCTAACCTTTGCATCGATCTTTGGCATGAGACTGTTTTCAGGCCGAATCTTGTCTATTCCGAATCAAGTATAAGTTCAATAGTTTCCTCCCGTATGAGAGTAACCAAAAGAGAAGATCTAAGAGAACTTGTTTGTCTAGCTTGACTTGAATTGCTCCCATCCAATCCTTCTACTTACTGAGGAGTTTTGTTCTGTTCGCCAGTAATGCTTTCTTTTTGAGAGGCAATGGAATTCTGAGGACATAGAATAGAGGGAATGGAATTCTGAGACATATAATGGGGGAACGAGCGAAGCTGGGAGACAAAATCAAGCGAATGAGCTCAGCTGCGAGACATAGAATAGAGGATTTATATCAGAATTTCCCTAGCTTAGTTCCTTCCCGCTTATATCTGATAGTTATTATCCCGGATTCGGCTTCAAGCGCTTACTCTTCTGCGCATGGCATCTCTGACCCACCAAGATTCTACTATGCATCTGAACTCACTGAAAGCAAAAGAGTGGAGAGTCGACAAGAGTGCTCCTTCTCCCCCGGAGGGAAGACGTGTAACAAACAGCCCCGCAGGGAACTTTCTTTAAAGCTAAAGCTAAGGAAGTCTTGTATGATTGACTCCTTGCCTGGACACGAAGGGTATAAGAAGAAGTCAGGGAGAAGACCGTAGCTCAGTACTGCTTGACTCAAGCTTTTTGCCCTTGGATACATTGTTTTACAGGGAAAGGGGCTTTTGCCCAGGAGTTACTGTACAGATAGGTAGTATCGGCAGAAAAGTGTCCGCTTGAGAATAATCATCTGCAATCGGTAAAGAGAAAGAGGTTTGATTCAACCTAAATTCCTTTAGAGCCCACGAAAGATGAGCTAGGAGTAGGGGGGCTCCATCCAGCCTTTCCGTCACAAGAGATCGCTCTTCGAGGTATAGCTCAGGAGGGCTCCAGCCTTTATTAAATGAAGAAATCTTATTTGCTGGTTTAGAGGGAAAAAGTACAGAATTCTTCGATACAGGGGGAGCAAGTCTGTTGTGCGTGGCTCTTTCACAGAAGAAAAGATGTTTGATTCTTAGAACAAAGATATAGAAAGCGTGCTGTGATACATGACCTTCCTATAGAGTCTGATTCTATGCTCTTTGGTTGTAGGTTATGTAATACACTTGAATGAAGAGGAAGAAACTGGACTCAAACTTCCAAGAGAACCCCCCAATCGACACAGTACCGAGCCAGAGCGGTCTAACAAGGGAGAATCTTTGTTTACAGCTTCACATCCTAGTGTCCAGCCGGATGATGAGGATATGCCGACATTTGCTCTTTGGTAGCCCATTCATTTCGAGTCGGTGATTGTAAGATCAAGCACGGATCAGAAAGCCTCAATTGAAGTTCTATGAGATCAGACAGAAGTTAATAAGACAGAGCAGAAGTGAAAGATGAAAGCACTGTACCGGGAACCCAACCGAGAGTTCAGTCTTCCTATTAGGGGCTGGCTGTGTAAGAGCTCTATGCCATCTATGGACGGCCAGTGCTGCTTGATTGACTGTTTGGAAGGCAGGATATTGGGATCAGACTGATCATCATCAGATAAGAAAAGGAACTAGTGGAAGTACTCTTCCCTGCACTCCCAGAAAGAGTGTGAATCATACGCCGTATGTAATTAGATGGATATCATCAAGATTCTATAGTCTAGTGGAGTAGCCTCTGTCTGTGCCACATATACTGTTCGATTGAGTTCGTTCGGGACACGTGGGCCAAGAAGCTCTAGGCAATTCTCACGATCACGGTCGATCATGGTTCAAACTCGATGTCGTGAAAGTGAACCCAAGAATTTCTTTCATTAAGATCAACGAATCACTATCTTTCATCGGTAGGGCGATCAGTCTTTTCTTTCTGTGTGTAATCGGAGTGTAGCACCTCTCTTTATGGGCCTCCTCCACAGATGTAACAAAAAGTGGAATTCTGTCTGTCTATAAGCTTGTGACTGGATCCGCTAGCGCTGGTTCGATTCCTGCCTCAAAATGAAAGGATCTACAGGGATTTTATGCTTCTCATCCATTCTTTGAGTGAGTCGGGTCATAGCATCGGTTGGCTTGCTTCACCGGTCTGGCTCATCGGCTGATTAATGACTAAAG